>NW_020699373.1:16004081-16073371 GCF_002925995.2 Terrapene triunguis | reverse complement strand
GGGGTAATAGGTGCCTATACAAGAAAAAGTCCCAAAAACCGGGACTGTCCCTATAAAAACAGAACATCTGGTCACCCTATCAATTGAGATCAAGGGAAGGGAGCAGTTACAGAAAAGACTAGGGCCCCATGATGGAAGAAAAGAGTGAGAAGTAAGGGTCCGGCTCCAGTGGGACCATTTGAACTCTCTCTCCCCCCCTCCCCCTTTGCATAGCCCTGAGCTGAGCTCCCACATGCTCACAGGAAGGGCGATCACACACGCACAGCCTCGTGGCTGGGATGCTAGTAGGCAGGCAAGCTCACATGATCTCTTTACTTCCGAAAGAGGCACCCCTAGTGAGTGCATTCATTTCATCTGGGCAGCTTTCCTCATAGCTTTTTACATACAGAAAGCAAGTTACTGTGATTACAGTGAATTAAGCTTCTCGCATTTTCTTTTAATGACCAGAGAACAGAGGCTGCATTTGGGCAGGAAAACGCAACCTGCAAACAGAGAGAGAGAGAGAGAGTCCAAAAATGAATAGGCATGAAGCAAGTTCCCAGAAGCCATCTGATAAAGGAACCTATAGACATTTATATACATATTTAATCAGCGTTCTGAGCCAAGAAAATTTGGTGCATTAATATTACAGTGCCCTATTTAATGGGCTCACATTCAGTCTGAAATCATCTGTTCTGAAATCTCAGGGAGGAAGGTCTTCTTACTGTGCCATCCTTCTAAACCAAAATTAACCTATTTTCTGATATCATTTGTTTCTTAAAGGTGAAACGAAAAAAGTATTTGCGTCTCGCAGTGTGCAAGTGGAAGGGTCCTTGGTATGCATTTAAAAGCACGCCTCTGTTCCGAGAATAGCTGGGTTCAATCTCTTGACATTCCTCTAATAACTTATAGTGTGGCCACTGTCAGCTTTTCAAACTGAGCGTACAGTCCAGAGGCAACCGGGCGGCTCTGTAATGCAGGGGCTGTCTCCGGGATTGCTAAAATGATGGTAAAAGTAGCCAGTAGGGCAGCTCCCACCAGCAGCCAATCTCCAGCAGGTCTCTGACATTGTTTCTAGAGTTACAGATGCTATGGAGAATGAGGAAATGTATAAGAAAGGAGATACGGTTCTAGATCTTGTCCTATGCAATAGAGGGAGTAGGCATTGCTAGCAACATTTGGAGCTCTGACCTGGCCCCTTCTTCCCTTCCGGTCTTGAGAGCTCACCGGGTTGCTATGACAAGGCAGGAATTCTTTTGGTTATGACATCACAAAAGGTTTCCGTGATTCTGATTTGCTTTGGGCCTCACTCTTAATGAACTCCATATACTTCCATATCTTTCCGTTGGATCTGTCTTCATGACAGTTTGAATTAAAACTCTGCAAGGGGAAAAAAAGAAACAATTAAATATACAAGTGTGTCAGAACAGGAGCTGAATACTGCATGTTGGCCTGGTACTGGGAGAATTGTTGTACAATGATATTAGGTTAAATATTGGTATATGTATTGTACGACTGTGCTGGGGTAAATCCACAGGGCTGATGGGAAACAAACAGGAAGATGAAACAATGATTCCAGGTTTGCCCCCCAGCAAACACTTATGGGACAATACAAGAGCCATTCCCTTTGATGCTCTACCTTTGATCTACTGTTGAGGTCACCAAACTGGTTTAGGAGAGCACAGCCAAAAACCCAGGAAACTTAGAAGACAAAGGACTTCTGGCCAGATAAACAGTGACTGTCTCTGGTGGGGAGGCAGTTGTATGGGGACTGTTTAGAACAGACCTGTTTTCTGACACCTGGCATTGGCCACTCTTGGTAGACAGGATACTGGGCTATATGGACCTTTGGTCTGAACCGGTATGGCCGTTCTTATGACCAACACACCCACACAAACCCTCTGGAAGTCTGAAGAAGTTAGACCTTCCTGGGCTCCGTTCAGGGGGAAAGTAAGTCTATGGGTAAGATACATGTCCATATAGACACTTTGTTTTAAAAACCCTCTCCTATGCTTATGCTTTATTCCTATTGTTAAGATTAAACAATACTTTGGTTTAAGAAGTCTGTCTGACCACTATATTGACCACTGATCACAGACTCCTGAAGGGAAGAAGCACAAGTACCTAATCCAGTTGGACTGGGGGGTAAATATGGCTAATAATCAAGGTACAATAGCCTGGGGCCCAGTCTAAGGCCTGGTCTACACTGGAGGGGGTGGGGGGAGGGATGATCTAAGTCACGCAACTTCAGCTACATGAATAGTGTAGCTGAAGTCAACATACTTAGACCTAGTCACCGTGGTGTCTTCACTGCGGTGAGTCGACTGCTGCCACTTCCCCATCGACTCTGCCTGCACCTCTTGCAGCGGTGGAGTACAGGAGTCGACGGGAGAGCACTCGGGGGTCGATTTATCGCGCCGGCGGGTAGTATAGACATACCCTGAGAGTGAAGAAATCATCAGATTCCAGCCAGGAGAGGTAAAGACATGAGGCCTGACATCTGAAAGGATGCACTTGGAGACCTGGGGGGTGGGTCACAGGGACACCTACCCCTGCAGCTAGGACAACAAGTACTATATAACTAAGGCCTGGTCTACACTTACCCCCCAATTCGAACTAAGGTACGCAACTTCAGCTACATGAATAACGTAGCTGAAGTCGACATACCTTAGTTCGAACTTACCGCGGTTCAGACGCGGTCCACACGCAGCAGGCAGGCTCCCCCGTCGACTCCGAGGTACTCCTCTCGTTGAGCTGGAGTACCGCAGTCGACGGCGAGCACTTCCTGGTTCGATTTATCGCGTCCAGACCAGACGCGATGAATCAAACCCGGAACTTCGATTGCCAGCCGTCGAACTACCGCGGTAGTGTAGACCTGGCCTTAGACAGGCATGTAGAGTTCTAAATTCCAAGCTCCATTGGTGGGATTTCTCTCTCGTTAACTGAAGTGAAAGGGCCTCCAGGAAAGACAAGCAGCCTGTGAAATAAGAACCTGGAACACAAATGATTGCCTTTTCTATCATCTGAATGGAGTAGCAGATTATAGAGCACAGCTTTATTTTTATTAGAACCGGTTGATACATCCCATTTTTATTGCCACAAAAAATTGTCACTAAATAATCTTGTTGAAAAAATGTTCACAGAAAATTGATTTTTCCCCCACTCCCCAAAAAAATCCAAAACAAAATTGTTTTATTTCAATTTTTGTTTTTTTTTTCTTTTCCAAATAAAACTCTTCACCTGAAATATTTAGATCTCGATGAAAATGCACTTTTTAAATGCATTTTAAAAAAAAATCAATTAAAATTTCAACCGGGTTTAAACGATAGTGCTCTGGGCCCCTCCGTGTCACATTCTCCCTAACACTATGAGCCAAGTACCAGGTCTTCAGTGGAATCCTGATCATCTACAAGGTTTGGTCTCTGGACCCAAAAGTATAGGTGCTGGAACTAAAAATGTCCAGGTTTTTGGCAACCCAAAACTATCATTTTAAACTCAAACTTTCAGTTGTCAGAGTCTTCTTTATAAGGGAAGCCTGGAGAATTTGAAAGAATTTTTGACAAAACAACAACAAAATTGTTTTTGTTGAAAAATGTTGATGGGAGGGGGGAAAAGATAGGTAGCTTCCCAACCAGGTGTATGTTATGTTTTCCTGCCACTAGAAAGGGGCAAAGACATACTTGGCCAGAGTGTTACAACAACACTCAAGAAGCCAAAAGGCCATTCCGTGTAGCTGTCCAATAGCCAAGCTCTCTCCATTGAGGGGGTTTTGCCTCCCTCTGCGGCATGGCGCACAGGTCACTTGCAGGTTTAAACTAGTGTAAATGGGGGATTCTCTGACACTTGAAGTCTTTAAATGATGATTTGAGGCGTTCAGGAACCCAGCCAGAGGTCAGGGGTCTGTTACAGGCGTGGGTGGGTGAGGTTCTGTGGCCTGCAATGTGCAGGTGGTCAGATTAGATGATCATGATGGTCCCTTCTGACCTTAAAGTCTATGAGTCAAACAGGGCCCCCACTCTGGAGATACGGATGCAATAAAAGGTAGTGACTGCCAGACAAAGCAGTGGTATCCTGCAGACATCCAGTGCAATCTACATGACCCTAGCCTCAGCTGAGTCCTCCAGAAGCTTGAGGGCAAAGCTGACAAAGTCAGAGTCCTCCAGTTTCTGCCTGTCCTGCTCTCCACCCCCTAAAGAATCAAAGTCCCTGTGATTTGTTCAGACACTTTCCCCCTATGGAAAACCTAGGGCATCCAAACATAGAACAGAAGCCCCACCACAAAGCAAGTGCCCCACCACAAAGCAAGAAGTGGGAATAACTAACCTTTGCATCCTGATGCCAAGCAGTTTGTGAGGAGCCCATGTGCTGAAAATTACTCACATAACCATTGTGCTGAACAATTACACCGCACAAACACACGTGTAAAAAATCACCCCCTATTTGTGGATAATTCGCAGAAAGGAGGCTAAACGTGTCAGATCCATTCTTAATTAAAAATGGATGCCCTGCTCTTGCTAAACTTCTAAAAAATGGGGTTTAGAACAGAAAAGATGACCGACCTTTAGTTAGTGCAGGCATAGAGGTAATGAATTACTTCATCATTCATTGAGGAGGGAAGGAAAAGTCGCGATATATCCCATATGTCTCCTGCTCGCAGACCCTGCAGGCTCTGATTGACATTATGTCAGAACTCCTGCACGTGACTGAAAAGTGAGTCTGGAAATGCACAGTTTAATGAAATGGAAGACTTCTCTGGCCATGGTTTCATTTTTTTATCCTGGTGTGTAATGCATTGTCTCTTTCTTCCTGCAAATGCTAAGAACCATTTCTATCCCAGTGTGAAAAAGGGAACTAAAGTAACAATTATAATTAGTACTGCCATTGCACCTAATGTGCTAGGGGCTGTACATACATAGAGCAAGCGACAGTCATTGACACAAAGAACTCACAATCTAAATAGACTGGATAAAGGATAGGAGGGGAAAGAGAGCACTGAAGTGATGTGGGCAGGGTCAAACAGCAGAACCAGGACTACAATCCAGGTCTTGGATTCCCACTCCACTAGACCAACAGGGCCTGATTCTCATTTATATTAAGGCCTCCTTATGCTCCTCTGCCAGCATAAAATGTATTTAAAGTGGATTTAAATTACACTGCCATCCACTTAAGGCCCATTTACACAAGCCATAGCAATGTAAGGGGGGGTTGGCATCAATGAGGATCAAGCCCCGCATGGCAACAATGCCATTTCATAACATAATCTGGTGCCAAATTGTATACCCCTCATTCATGTAAACAATCCCAGTGAAGTCAGGGGCCAGAGCCACAGGTGGCGTAAATCAGCACAGCTGCTCTGAGCAGGGCCGGCTCCAGGCACCAGCAAAACAAGCAGGTGCTTGGGGTGGCACATTTCTAGGGGCGGCATTCTGCCGCCGGCCATCATAGGCGCCGACTCCGGGGCATGGGGAAAAAGTGCCCCCACTGCCCCAGCTCGCCTCCGCCTGCTCCCCTGAGTGCACCGTCGCCGCTCCGCTTCTCCCCCCTCCCTCCCAGGGTTGCTGCGCGCGAAACAGCAGTTTCGCGCAGCAAGGCTGGGAGGGAGGAGAAGCCAAGCGGCGGGGCGCTCAGGGGAGGTGGCGGTGGTGGAGCAGAGGTGAGCTGGAGCAGGGAGTGGTTCCTCTACCCCCCGTTACTTCCTGCGCACCCCCCCCCAGCTCATCTCCGCTCCGCCTGCTCCCCTGAACGCGCCGCTGCTCGGCTTCTCTGCCCTCCCTTGCCTAGGGCGGGAGGTCGCTGGGGCCCCCAGGAAGCAATGGGGGGGGAAATGCGGCACGCCCGGGGGAGGAGGTGGGGCTGGGGATTTGGGGAAGGGGTTCGGAAGGGGTGGAGTTGGGGCGGGGCCAGTGGCAGGGAGGCACAAAAAAAGGGGGGGGGGGCAAAAAATTTTTTGCTTGGGGCGGCAAAAATTCTAGAGCCGGCCCTGGCTCTGAGGTCAGTTGCTGCTGAAGATGTGTCCCAGGAAATGAAGCTAGGAGTCCTTCCTTTCACCTTGGAAAAAGCTTTGTCTGTTCACCTTCACAGATCACCACCTATCAGACCTGAACGTTACCCCAGCGCTATGTACAGAAAAGCTATTTTCTCAAGACTTTTAGAGGTTCCTAAAATTCATTGTATATCATTTCTCACCCCCTCCAAGGCTTGTGTAGCCTGAGCAAGGCTTTCCGTCATTTACAGGCCGAGGGATAAGAAACAGGGACAATAAAAGTTTTGTTAAAGCTCTAAAACATTTCCAAACTATGTTTTTCCTGTAAGATCCGTGACACCCCCAGAATACATGACTGTGTACTGGAAAGACTGGATTTGGTCTGTAGCATTGCTATGCATGAATAACATACCAAACCCAGGCTGATAAACCACCCCATCATCACATACTCTCTTTGGGCTTGGTCCAGTGCCCACTGTCTGAGATTCCTCCTCTATCTCCAGTGCGTGTTGGCTCAGGCCTTATAGTTGGAAAGTTCTGGGCTCAGCTGAATGCAAATCCCTTTTTTTCCCCCCTGTGTCTTTGTCTGCAGAATGGCCTGTAGATTTAGTCTGTCCTGGCTTTGAAGCAGATGAAGGTTTGGGATTTCAGGAAGGGGTTGATTCCTCATTGGTGGGGGAGGGAATGAATGGAGAAGACAGACCCATAATCCCACCTGTATCATTCACAGGTATTAGAGAGACAAGGTGGGTGAGGTTACCTGCTGTTGGTGAAGGAGACAAGCTGTCTGAGAGTACCTGGGTAATAGACTGGAAGTGTCTGGAAACCAGAACAAATGATCTTAAGGCATTTCAATGTAGCTATCACCAATTCAACACTGGCAGTGACTGGGACATGGGCAGCCAGGCTTAGTGGTGAGAGCCCAGTGTCAGGACAGGGTTACCTGGAGTGAGGCGAGGCGAGGCAGAAGCAGGAGCTATTGCAGCTGTGGGCAAATGTTTTGAGCAGCCAGGGAACTGGGTTTAGGAGCCAGTCTGCTGACTCTTCCAACCAATCCGGCGGTGCAGCCAATCAGGCAGCCTGCAACAGGCCAGCTGGGCTCATCAAGTTGCCCAGAGACTGGCTCTGGCGCAAGCCCTGATTCCAGACTGGCAGTAACCACCGTATTTGCAGTGCAGTTACTATGCTATTCCGCAGTGCTCAGTAGCCTAAGGACGGGAACACCATGAATATCACAGCACAGTTAATTTTACCCGCAGACATTAATTGTCAAGGTGTCAGTGGCAACCACTGTATGCCTAGTCCCAGTCCCGCTTGGAATATGGAAGTGGAAAGAGTTTATCTGAAGACTTTCCATTTATATTTCGGTCCAAAAAACAGGTGATGGGTCAGGGCTGCGTGGGAGCAGGTTGTTTTGTCCAAATCTATTTGCCCATCCCTGGCTAGGATTCAGAGTGCATTGGATTTGCTGATGCAGAAATTAACAGCGGCAGTCCAGATGGAGCCTGGAAATGACTGACAGCCCCCAAGTCCCACATCCATAAAATTTCCAGCAGTTCAATAGATGCTAAATAAATAGTCCCCAAGCCTAACACAGACTTGTCGACATGTGCTTAGCACACACTGCCTTGTGGATAAGTCGTCTCAATCAGATTTAGCTGCCTTGGCCTTCCGGAAATCAGATGAGGGAGGCTCCTTCGCGTAGGTATTGTCAGGACAAGTCATTCAGAAGAATGTGAGGACAGAGAAGCCTCTTTGTAAAAATCCTTTAAGTTCAATTGTGAATTTACACACACACACACACTCACTCATCCCCATTTTCTTTCTGCTCAGATTTTTAAAGGCATGTTGTGACTGTACATTGGTCCTGAACTGAGAGAGCGGCTACACCATAACCCCTTAGGCAAGTATTGTTTAAAAACTTTATTGTAGAGCAGAGGAGCCAAGCACAAAACCTCTTTATTTTCTTTCAGCTGTTGGGAGTAGAGCTGTTGGCGTGAAAAAAATTTTTTTGCCCAAAAAAAAAATGCAGTTTGGATCAACTGAAATGTTTTGTGAATTTGTTTAGAATTCACCATTTTTTTTTTTTTTTTTGCTTTTAAACTCCTTCTCCCCAATACTGAAAAAATCAAAATGATTTGTTCCAACATTTTCAAAATGAAACATTTCAATTTTTGGAATCAAAATGGCTTTGCTTTGAAGTGTTCTTCCCTTATTATATAATTTTTTAAAAGGCTTAATCTTACAAACAAGCATTTTGTTTCAGGGTGAATGAACCATTTCTTTTGACCCCAAATAACTTTTTCCCCCCACTTTTTCAGTTCGCAAAAAAAAATTCTGTTTGGCCAGTAAACAAAACTCAGTCATTCGCCCAGCACTAGTTAGGAGACACATTTTGTCCTCAGGCCCACTCCGGTAAAGTTGGAAGTCCCTGTGAGTTATAGCTGTAACTGAGGGCAGACCAGGTTGTCATACACTGAGGGCACGTCTATATCGTACACTCCTTATGGCAGCATGTAGAGCAGTGGTTCTCAAACTAGGGCCGCCACTTGTTCAGGGAAAGCCCCTGGCGGGCCGGGCCGGTTTGTTTACCTGCCGTGTCCGCAGGTTCGGCCGATCGCGGTGCCCAGTGGCCGCAGTTCGCCGCTTCAGGCCAATGGGGGCCGCAGGAAGGGCAGCCAGCACCTCCCTCGGCTCGCGCCGCTTCCTGCAGCCCCCATTGGCCTGGAGCGGCAAACCGCGGCCAGTGGGTGCTGCGATCGGCCAAACCTGCAGACACGGCAGGTAAACAAACCGGCCCGGCCCGCCAGGGGCTTTCCCTACACAAGCGGCGGCCCTAGTTTGAGAACCACTGATGTAGCGTACATACATTACACGCTCCCCTAGCATGGCTATAAATAGCAGTGTAGCCAGTGAATCTCTGCTTAGGTGAGCAGAGCAAAGACATGCCTGAGCCGTTTGGGTAAATACCCTATACACACCCAAGCAGTGTCTCCCACGCCTAAACTGCTCCTTTTAGCAGTGTAGTGTCCTGCTGCCTTCCCACTGCCGGAGCCTTTCACTGACACTTGTAGCTGTGCATCACAGTTTGGACGCAGCCTGCTTTTCACTGCAATGTGTAGCTACACATACCCTACACCCTGCGTGTGCAGTATAGACATAGCCTGGGTTCGTTACTACTGTAACCCCTAAGGAGATGACCTAGATTCCGGGGGCTCTGTCTGCTGGCAGCTCAGGGAGAGGCACTGTCCCTGGTAGGGAGGGGGAGCCAAGGTAAACTCAGAGTCTGCCCGGCAACCAATAGGGAGTGAGATGCCCCTCCCAGGGAGCTCAGGAAAGGGGAGAAGCCATTTTTGAGTCCGTCTGGAGCCAGCCAGGGCAAGGGCAGGACTGGCTGTGGGGGGCTGGGGAGTCCCAGGCCTGCAGGCAGGTTCCCCCTGAGAACAGGCCTCTAGGGACCTGACAGCAGATCCCTCAGCTGGGCTTTTCCCTCGCCACTGATGACTCCCACTTTGTAGAGTTTTGCTGGGAAATTTCCCCAGCCAGGCTGAGTTCGCCCTCCAGCTCATTAGGGGAGACCAGTCCCCACATGGTCAGCTCTGCTCTGGCTGCTAGTCCAGGGCTGCTGCCTGCTGTGTGTGTGTCTGGAGGCTGGGCTAGGAGACGACAGTCTGGATTTTAGTACAGTTCTGTAACCTGCACCTTGAGCCCTGCACCCTTTTGTGGTGAGGGGAAATCCTGAGACCAGAAGCAGCCTGACTCCTGCCTGAAGAGGATCCCGGCCAGCAGAAATCAGCCCCTCTGCAGTGACCGAGGAGTCCAGAGTCAGCTCTGAACCTGAGGATCATTCATGGAGTTTGTGAGTGCACCATCTTCTAGTTAGTCAGGGAATTTGGTTTGGGGACCCCTTACTCCCTGAACTGTGTCCTCAAGCCAGGGAGTGAGGGGTTTGGGGATTTTATAACCTGCTGCATATTACACCTGTGGAGGGATTTACTGCCTTCTCCCACTTGTGAGTCCTTTGGGCTGTACTGAACCCAGTCAGCCACACTGCTAAACCACTGCAGAGAAGATCTCGTGGTCATAGGTCATCAAGGGCCCCAACAAAGTACATGTACCAACGGGACACTAATCTTACATTTGCTACCTCAAGTCACGTGACTGGGGAAAGTCACAGGTATTATCAGTGTGGGCACCGGTGACCCTAACAATAGTGTTTTACCTTGTTATATATATTTGTCTCCTGTTTAATATAATTATTGTGTTGAATATATTGTATGTGTTTGTGTTATTTCTTGGAAGGGGCCAACTGTGCAACTCCAACTATCTGGCAAGTAAATGGGGATTACCCTGTGGTTAGAATTTTCCTCCCAAGCTGCCCTGGTGACCACCAAATAAATTCATAGGAAAAAATAAAGACAATAAATACACCCTGCTGAGTGGGGGGCGGGATCCAGAAGAATCCAGACCTGTCCATCAAAACCTGTCAGCAGATTGGCATTAAAGAAGGTAACCGGGTGGAGTGGGGGCGTTACACTACTTATTTCTGATAGCAGCTATAGTGCAAGAGGGCTGGGAAAATGGAACAGATATGAAGGCCCAGATTTACAAAGGAATTTAGGCACTTAAAGGTGCAAGTTAAGCACCTCTATAAACCCCACTAGGGGCCAGACAAGTGACGTGCCTCACTGCCATTGATTTCAATGGGAATTAGGCACTTATCTCACTTAGGTGCTTTGGCAAATCCTATCTGATCTTTTGGTGCCTAAATACCTTTGTAAACCTGGGCCTGACGTACTTGCAGAGGATTTGCCAGAAACAAGCTGATAAAGTGGCCAAGAGAAGGATGGAGGACTGGTCAATAAATGTGTGCACAAAAGGGTTGGTTTTTTTTTGCGGGGGGAAATAGTTTGACTCAATTTTCAAAAACAATTCTAAAAATAATTGAAAAGTGGGAAAAAATAACGGAATGTTTTCATTTTGAAATAGTGGGAAATGGCCCGTTTTAACTCAGTCCATTTATTTTCCCATTTCATTTTTCCGCTGGTGGTAAAGAGGTGGGGAAGGGAAGTAGAAGAGAGAGAGAGAGAGAAACCTACTCTCTCACTTGCTCATTGTTTCTCTCCAGAAAAAGTTAGGGAAAAGTAAAGATGTGAGAGAAAGTAACATGTTCACTCTGTATTAACTCCCTGCCCCAAACTTTCCAATGGAAAGAAGTGAGACAGTATGTGGGTGAGGGTGCTTGGGGGTGGGGGGGTTACAGTCTCACTTTTTTATTGTTTTCCCCTTTTTACACGGCAGAGAAAGGACTCACTTCTCAGACAAGCATGTAAACTGTGGGGAATCCTACCACAGGTGCTTCTTGCCTTCACTGCACAGTTAATGCGAGTGATCGGCCCCCTATAGTTCTGTCTCCAGGCAAAAACTCTCCAAGAGCAGAGGGGCGGTTCACACCTCATCAGGGCATGTATGGGACAAACCCAGCCCAGCCTCACAGGGACAAAGGACGCTGACCTAGGCAGCAGCAAAAGGATCTGTTGGACTCTCGAGTGAGTCACCCCCTTTCTCTTGGTCATTTTGGGACTGCAATGAGGTAGTGCTCACCTGACTCTGAAAAGGGCGGAGGGGTAAAGCCAAGAGGGAAGAAAGAACATGATAAAAGGGAGAGACGTTTGCCAGGCGCTCTCTCTCTTCCACCTCCATCTACAGACACCACCACCCAGCGACTGAAGCGCTGATCAAAGGGGAGAGCCTGGCTGAAGGGCAACCAGCCAGCCTGTGGTGAGAAGCATCTAAGTTTGTAAGGGCACTGAAAGTGTTAAGATCAGTTTAGAATCCATTTTGCTTTTATTTCATTTGAGAGGTAGCTGTGGGTTTCCTCTCCTAGGCTACAGCCTGAGAGAAGCCTGGAGGTATGTCTACATGGCCAAAACAAAACCTATGGCAGAGAGTTGTGGGAGTGAGACTGCTGGTCAGGCTTGCAGAGCTCAGGCTATGGGGATAAAATAGCCGTGTAGAACTCTGAGACCCACCTGCCTTGCCAAGCTGTTTTTTAGCCCTGTAGCATGAGCCCCGTGTGACGTTCCCCGAGTGTCATCTGGACCGGTGATCTGCTCGGTCACTCCAATCCTTGACTCTGGGAGCCAGCCTTACCCTGCTCTGCTGTGAGAACCTCCACTCCTGGGCTGTTCACACACAGACTCCAGCATGTAAGCTGCTCCTTGGATTGTGCAACCGAATGACACTAGCCAATATCGCCGGCCCCAGACACAACTCTAGGAACCTCCGTCTTGCAATGTCCAGTTATGCCTGCTGGACGCTGCAAGCATATATGAGTTCATCAATTTAACAAAGAAATTGATATGTACCAGACTTGATATCCCCAGGGGAGCCTCTGACACGCTTCACACCAATCCCACTGCTTCAGGTAGAATAAACAAACAGATTTATTAAAACCCAGCCCCTCCTTAGCTGGGTTTGATCACCAGTTATGCCTAACACCCCTTCCCGCTGTCACCCAATGGCCTAGCTGGGCTCAGGCTCCTGTTAACCCATAGTCTGTGTTAACTGGGTCAGAGGTTTTGTTCATGTGGACAGTAGGGTTAAAACCCGGGTAAGAGGCAGGTTAACTGTGTGGTGAAGACATACCCTTTCCGAGGCTGTCTGATAGTGCTTCCTCAGATAGAAATTAACTATATTTTTTTCCATAAAATTGTTTGATGAACCTTAGTGATTCTTTTAACCTATTTTATATTTCACATGATTGGAAAATGTCAATCCCAGAGCATACACCTGAGTCTCCTGCTTACTACGGATCAGTTTCTGACACCCTCGCTCCCATGGCGTCATGATCTGACATCCATGGGACCATGGGTGGACAAATCTGAGTCAGGGGACACAAATGGGCCCTATGTTTACACATGGAAGAGGCAGGGAAGATAATGTGTATGTGAGCCAGATTTTGTCTAATGAAAGTAGGTTATTAAAGTGCCTCATTATTATTAAAAGTCTGATGGTGTTTTAATTAGTATGTCTAATTGCCAGGGCAAATTATCCATATACTGATTTCAAAATGAGCTTTGTGATACATTATCAGTCTTATCTTCCTGAAACACTGGCTTAGCAGAGTCTATTAGGAGCAAAATATTTCATGCTGAACGGAGTGTTTTTCTCAGAATGGATCAACCTTTTAGGATTCCATCACTTAAAGGAACTAACCTTTAGCTACTCATATTCACATCCAACTCGCAAACAACACGAAGGCAAAATTAAAACAAATTCCTTTTTAGAGGTTTCCACTTGGGCATTTGGATGTTTTCACTCTCATTTTTCACAGATCCCTTTCAAAAGGGGCTTCTAATTTGGGGGTCCCTTGCTTTCAGGGGGCCAGCTTTAGACAACCTCCAGCCTGATTTTCAGAAGCGCTCCACCTCTCCCGGGCTAACTGAAGTCCATGGGAGCTGCAGGGACTGTGTACTATTTATGTGTACGGCGAAGCACCTTCACGCTTTTGGAGTCTGCAAAGCAATACAATCAGACACAACAGGAATCAAAACAGCTGTATGCTCCTGATCAAAAAGAGAATACAGGGAAGGCAAAGCAATCTGTCACCAACTTCCCGCTCCCTGCATGGTGACGTCCAATGGAGAAGTCTCACTTTTGAGGGATTAAAATAAAACCTTTCATGGTTTACTCCACAAAAGGACATCACTCTATCCACAGCTGTTCTAGTCTAACAGCTTGGGCTGCTGTTACAGGTGACAGCACATGCACCCTTGGTTTGAAACTTTCACATATGGTACATGGAGGCCCACTCTCCCAGCCTCACCAACTCTAGCTGTAATGTCATGTTTGCTGTTTTCCTTAAAGCCCCAGCTCCTGGAGTCATGTGATTAAATAAGAATATCTTTCTAAGGTACTTAAGTGGCCTCTTTTACCATTGTATCTGAGCACTTCCCAATCTTTTACCATATTCTTCCTCACAAGCTGAGGTTGCTTTTGTGCATTTTACAGAGAGAGAGAGAGAATAAGGCCCAGATCCTTAAAGGCATTTAGGCTCATAACTTCCACTGATTTCAACTGTTGTTTTCAGTGTTGTTGTAGCCGGGTTGGTCCCGGGACGTGAGAGAGACAAGGTGGGGGAGGTGATTATTTTTGTTAGACCAACTTCCGTTTGGTGAGAGAGAGACAAGCTTTCAAGCTGCACAGAGCTCTTCTTCAGGGCTGGCAAAAGTAACCAGAGTGTCACAGCTAAATGGAAGTTAGAAGGCCTTAATACTTCTGTAGATCTGGCCCTAAGTGACTAGCCCAATGTCACACAGGAAGCCTGTCGCAGGACAGGGGGGGAAAAACCATGTCCTTGCCTAACCCAGGCAATCCTTTAACCACTGGACCATCCTTCCTGAGTTTCTAGCCCTGGTGGCTACTGAGGAAAAGCTTGAAAACACAGCCCCTAGAGGTTCCAAACCCAGAGGGCCAGAATCCCAATTTTGTTGGGTTTTTGTTTTGTTTTCTTGGTTGGATTTTTTTTTTTTAAATCTCATGGGGGTTTTTGAAGCCAATTTCATTATTTTGGGGCAGTCGGACTCATGCATGTTTAAACAGGACTGGTAATTCTGCGCTCTAGCCCTAAACTGATAGGCAAGAAGAAATGTCCGTGTTCATACTAGTGGGCCTCGTAATAAAAAAAACACGGAGGAGGGAAACGTGTCACTGTTGAAACAGAATTGACTGCAACTAGGATGTATTCTAAAGGCTTATGATAAAACAAACCATTCTGTTTAACTACATTGCAATCATACTGGCATACCTCCCCCCCCCCCTTCTTTTTTGTTTTTGTCTGTTAACATTCCCATCGCTGCTGATCACCAGGCTATAAATAGAATCCGCTTCCCTTAGAATCCGCCTGCTACGCCCGACTGATTCATTGAGAAATCACAATCACTTTCCTTGTGGCGAATGGTGGTGGTGCAGACCCTGTACTGCCGCCACCCTGAATGAATGAGGAAGGAAGAGGAATGGGGTTAGTTAAAGAAGGGAAAGTTTTAGTAGCAATCAGATGGGTTGTGGGGAGGGGGCTTGGCCGCTTGATGCTGGTTTGGGGGGAAATAGAGCTCTTTGCTTACTACTGTTATTTCCTTGCGTGTAGCAGTTGTGCTTTAAACCCTGGGAAGGTTCTCGCGCTGCGCCTGCGACAAGAAACCTCTCTGATCTTTGGGTATGTCTACACTACAGGATTAATCCGAATTTAGATCATTCGAATTTGGGAAACAGGTTGTATAAATTCGATTGTGCGCGGCCACACTAAGCACCTTAATTCGGTTTTTAACTACATTAATTCGGTGGTGTGCGGCCACACTACCCCATTACTTTAAACACAGTAATTCGGTGGTGTGCGGCCACACTAACCCTAATTCGAATTAACAAAATCAATTTAGGCTCTACTCCGCTCGTCGAGGTGGAGTACAGAAATCGATTTTAAGTGCCCTTTAATTCGAATTAACTGGCTCTGTAGTGTGGACGGGTGAAGGGTTAATTCGGATTAACGCAGCTAAATCCGAATTAAAGTCGTAGTGTAGACCAGGCCTTTGTCTGCCCAGCGCACGGGAAACCGAAATACAGGCGAGCTCTGGCTCAGCCCGCCCCTTCCCGTTTGAAATGACAAGGAATTACGGCGGGGCTGGGATTTGTGCTAGCGTTCCACCAATGGACTTAGTGGGGCTCAGAGCTGCCTTGCAGAAATGCCCTGGCTGCCGTGGTCGCGGATTTCATTCAGACAAATGGGAACTGGGAGTGGAAACCCCTTAGGGGACTTGGGGTTTCCAGCCAGCAGAAGTTAGAGAAGACTCAGAGGCCCAGCTGAAAGTACAAAGAAGTTAGAGACCTCCCTTCCCACCAGAGGGGGTATGCCAGTGGGGGGTGTTGGACCCCAGAGCGGGCGTGGCTGGACAGCCCTGCTCTCCTGATGAAATGAAGCCCTACCAGGAGTTCCCATTGAGAAAATGGAGAATCCCCCGGATATTTCCATTGATTATAATTATTTGTATTATCGGAGCACCTCGGAGCCCGGACCTGGATTGGATTAGATTCCGTGCTCTCGTTCCTTGGGACACAGGAGGCAACCCAGTATTTCCACCTCTGTCTAGCAAGTGCCATGTTTCTTGCTCCATGGTAGTCTGTTTCCATGATGGCACCATCTTTATCAACGGTTTTCTGATGTGTGTTTTTTTCCGTCTTCTGCCAGGTGCTACCCCATCGAGGGGCTTGTCTAGGAATACGGTTTTTGGTATTCATACAACATGCCCAAACCACTTCAGCCTTCTTTCTCGAATCGTTGTCTCTGCAATGTGCTGGCCAGTCCTGTGTAACTGGACACCATTCAATTAGGCTTGAATGAAGACTGGGAGTGGATGGGTCATTACACAAAGTAAAAACTATTTCCCCAGGCTGATTTTTCCCCTACTATTACTCACACCTTCTTGTCAGCTGTTGGAAATGGGCCATCCTGATTATCACTACATCCTGTGTATCTGTTGGAGAAACAGAGAGCTTCCTGTTTAGGAGCCAGTCTTCTTGCTGTTGTTCTATTTATTGTTATTTTAAAGAACAGGGTCTAGATCTCGCAGGCAAAACTCCTCTTGACTTCAGGCAGCTCAGGTATCACATGCCTGTCTCAGGAGGGCCCTAAAAGTGGGGAGGGCCACAGGCGCCGGAACCAGGGTCCCACCCCCCCCCCATGCCGCCCCTTCTCCCTCTGCCTCCCCGCCCCTCCTTTGTTGGGCACCACTGCTGCAGCCGCTGCCTTTCTCCAGCGGCCGCCTGCCCTCTCTCCTGCTTCAGCCACTAACAGGCAACTTAAGAGAAACTGACCCAGATGGGAGGTTGCAGGTCTCTGGGCTAGAGGTGCCCATCGGGCAGGGGCTCGATGCAGGGATCATGGAGGGAGGCTTGCCGGCCCGTGCTATGCAGGAGGTTAGGGCTAGATGATCACAATGGTCCCTTCTGGCCTTGGAATCTGTGGGTTCCCCCAGATCGGAAATAGTTTGTCTGTAAGAGATGGGACACACCGGCAGGGAGGACAGGCACAGCCCGCCCCCACCCCCCGAGCTCCCCTCTTTTAAGTGTGCAGCATATGATCCCTGCAGGCAGCTAGCCAACTCCACTGGTCCCCACTC
Source organism: Terrapene triunguis (assembly GCF_002925995.2). Lineage (NCBI taxonomy): Eukaryota > Metazoa > Chordata > Testudines > Emydidae > Terrapene > Terrapene triunguis. The sequence continues at coordinate 16,056,235 of NW_020699373.1, read as the reverse complement.
CCCCCAACCTCCTGGCTGGTGGGATGTGCCCAGGATGAGCCCCTTGAGCGAAGGGGCTGCAGTTCTGGGAACCCCAATACCCTTCAGCCCCTGCTTTGTCAGCCTAAGGCACAGTCTAGCCCTAGGAGCCAGCTGCTTTGCCACATCTCCCCCAGCTCTGGGCCGACTCACACTGACCTCAGAGCTGGCGTTCCTTCCATAGCTAAGGTTCAGCACCAGACAGAAGCGCTGTCGGCCTGGGAATTGTCCCATTGAAACTGACGGGGCTACTGTCTTGCTTAAATGCCGGGCATGTGCTTGAATGGCTTTGCCAGACTGGATGCTCTGTGCTCCTCTCGTGGTAAGAAATACGACTGCAAAGGGGGGTAAGGAGAGGGCTCCCACTCTGCACCCCCGTTCTATCGCACAGCTGCCAGCCAGGGAGTTTGCAGGGCCTGGGGAAATCGCTTCTCTTCTCCTTCCCGGCTGGCTGAGCCCAGGGAGAGGTGCTAATCATGTTCAAGTGCCGCACTTTAGTTTAACACCTAGCAGTTAGGTGCTAAATGCTGCTAATCACAGAGGGCTGTTTTATAATGGCAGAAACGTCATTGCAATCAGAGGGAATCTTGCCTGCCAGCCCAGGGACAGGCCATTGTGATGCACTCAGGCCATCTAGCTCTCTCCCTCCCTTTCATTATAAGCAAAGCTTCATTATGGGCTGGCTGTCCTGGATGTGTACAGCAGACACTGCGGGTCTCTCTCACATGCAGTCGGATTGCTAGTCTTTGTATTTCCCAGTAAAGCCTAGAGCCTGAGGGGGGGATAGTGCTAGGTGCTGGACAAACAGTAAATGACAGCCCTTGCTCAAAGGGCTCCCAGCGTAAAATAGACGATGTAACAGGTAGCATGGGCAGCAGGTATCATAGGCCGAGGAGGCTAAGCCTACCCTAACCCAGGCCTGTAGCCCCGCCCATGCTCTGCCCCGAGACCCCGCCCTCGCTCCCCCTCTCCCTGAAGCAAGGGCTCTGCTCCAGCCAGGGGCCGGGGCAGTTTGGACGGCTCAGGATGGCCGGCAGCCTGGTGCTCGGGCTGGCTGGCATGGCTGGGGCAGGCCGGTGACGCAGCTGGGGTGGGCCGGCAGGGGCTCCACCGGCCGTGGGGGGAGGGAGGCCTTGAGGCCCTGTTGGGGGGGGCGGAGCTTGGGCAGAAGGGGCGGGGCCAGGGGCTTACCTCCCTGAAGGGGGGGTTCACCCGCCGTCCGTGACAGGGAGGGCGCGTTAGCAGAGATTAGCTGCCCTCACAAGTCCTAGCCCAGCAGTAGCAGTAAGCACAGCTCACCACTCGCCTAGCTGCTCTCAAGCGGCAGTTGTCTGTGGCATCCTGGCAGCGGTTAGTGTTAGGCGGGATTTGAGGGAGGAGAGGAAGGTGATGGCACTGTGGATCTTGCCTGGAGGTTTTTGCGTGTGTAAGGGGGGGACACAATGGGATGGTCCTTCGGAGAGAAGTGGACAGCCGGCGTTGTTGGCAGAGCACAGGCGAGAGTCAAGAACAAGACTGTGGAGGGCTTTGAAGACTTTGCAAGTAGTTTGTGTGTGGTGGGATCCAGGATGGAGGGGCGATGGCAGGACTTAGAGGGGGTAACGTAGCCAGAGCAGCGAGCCAGGGATGATCTTAGCAGCAGCATGGTGAATAGGGAGGAGATGTGGGGACAGGCGTCAAGGCTGGAGAGGAAGAGATTATGGTAGCTGAGGTGGGAGAGGATCAGGGCCTGGACTTGGCTGTGTGGGCAGAGAGGAAAGGCTGGCTCTCGGAGAGGCTGGGCAGAAAGAAGCAGTGAGGTGGAGATGGGACCTGGATGTGTGGCCAATTTGGGGCCCCCGTAAAAATCTCCCCCCGTCACACCCCTCCACAGAGCTTCTCCGGTCTCAGGGCTGCAGTGTGGGGGGGATGCCCAAAAGGAGTGAGCGGGGGGCAGGGCCATGGGCGGAATGGGGGCAGGGCAGTGGGGGGAAAGGGTGGAATGGAGCGGGGCTGTGGGGGAAAGGGCAGAATGAGGGCGGCGGTGGAACAGGGGTGGGGCCTCAGGCAGAAGGGGATGGATGGAGGAAGGGCACAGGCAGAAGGGGCAGGATGGAGGAAGGGCCGCAGGTGGAAGGGGTGGGGTGGGGCCATGGTTCTGGCACTGAGGCCCCCCCCCCACTTGCTCAGGCCCAGGGCCCCAGGAGTCCTTAATCTTTCTCTGTCTCAAGGTCCCTTCCAGACCAGCCTATGATTCTATGATCTCTGGGTCACCACCATTCAGCATCCCTCTGACAGCTCGTTTATGAAGGGCATTAGCACCCCGGGGTCGTGACTGTCTGTGCTCCATGACAGTGGAGGGGCAGCCAGCAACACCAATTAAAGGGGAAGGAAAAGTCAAATGTAAAAAGTGACCCCACTTCAGGGCCTGTCTACACATGTAATGCACTAAACCTCTACCCTGATATAACGCTGTCCTCGGGAGCCAAAAAATCTTACCGTGTTATAGGTGAAACCATGTTATATCGAACTTGCTTTGATCCACCAGAGCGCACAGCCCCGCCCCCCCGGAGCCCTGCTTTACCGTGTTATATCCGAATTAGTGTTATATCGGGTCGCGTTATATTGGGGTAGAGGTGTACTTTAACTATCCCAGCATAGCTCTTTGTATAGAGTGAGGCTGTGGGGGGAATGGGGCCAGGGTGGGGGTGGAATCGGGAGAAAGGACTGGCTTGAATTCTGCTCTCGATTGGAAAGTCCTTAAAGTCTGGCAGCGTTTGGATCAGCATATTAGTGTGGGCTCATCTTGAGAGCTGGTTTGTGAGTCGTGTCTACAGTAGTTTTGCATGGAAGTTGAGGGCAGAATGTGCAGCTGAGGGTCACAGTTAGCACTAGGAGAATAATGGATTTGTCAGTGTGTTAGCAACTTTGAAAAGTTGGGAGGGGAGGGCAGAATTTTCAGATCAGAGCAAAAATAAGAACTTTTGGAATTTCCGGACAAATGAAACGTTTTGTTTCAACAAAATTGGAAAGTTTCATTTCAGTTTTAACCGTTTTAAAATGTTTTTGAATTTTTAAAATAAAATTAAAGGAAATTTTGAAGCAAAAGCCATTTCAAACAGAAAAATCAAAATAATTCCTTTTTTGTAAATGTCGAAGTGAAACATTCCCATGTTTTCTGATATTTTTTTTTTAATGAACAATTCAGTGAACGTGACACAAATTCACGAACCATTTTGGTGTTGCCAAATCTGCATTTTTCACCCCAAAAATCGTTTTGACCAAATAAATTTGCCCGGTTCTTGTCATTGTGAAGATCTGAGATCCACACTGTGGACATGAGAAAAGAGTTTTCTTCATCGCCTGTTTGTCTAGGCGTTCAAAAGTCCTTATTAGGATCTGGAACATGAAGCACACGGGGTCGTTGCTGGGATACCCTTACAGTAGTAGAAAGAACAGGAGTACTTGTGGCACCTCAGAGACTAACAAATTTATTAGCGCATAAGCTTTTGTGGGCTACAGTAGTCACTCAATTAATTTAAGAGAAAGGATTCCTAATTCTAAGGAAACAAATTTTATACACACGTGAAGCTCTTATAGTTTTATGTATTTTTTAACCTACTAACTCGCCTCTGTTAATCACTCATAATTGTCATAGAACTGAATGGAAGCTGTGACGTTGGTCTGGTCAGAATTAATCCCACTGTATTTATGGTCAATAAGAGTGGAGGACAATATGGCTGAGGGGGTTGGTTGCAAGAGAACCTTTGACAGCTAGTCTGGAGGTTCTAAATCCCATGCTAAGTGGTACCGGACAAGGATGTTGTTATCCTCTGTTTGGTGAGGTGAATGCTGTTTCTCATGCACATATTGCAGTCATGACAGAGAGGCCCAGGATTCATTGGCTGACTGATACCAAACTACTCTCTCACCCAGAGAGGTGGGCCAAAACTTTCCAAAGTGGCTAGTGATTTGGGATCTGTTGTGATAACGGGGCCTACAAATTTACCCTAATTGTGAGCTCCACTGTGAAGAGTGAGGGAAAGTTCATAGAATGTCACAGTAACCTAGAACAACAAACACTGATGGGAAAGGGTGCAAAAGCAGGACAGAAAGACTGAATTAGTGCAAACCAAAAGGCCTACTGATCTAACTGGAGGACTGTGTTAAGACCATGCCTGGTAAACGAGAACAGTGTGGAACTGGAAATCAGTGAACCAAGATTGGTACTTTGTAAATGAGACCGGATTAGGGATCACACTAATGGGAGGCTGGGCTATTCCACCCAGCACTCCCTTTTGGGGTTCTTAAAACAAGAGACTTTGCGAGGAACAGCTGGTTGACTGCAAGATGAGAGACGGGGAAGCAGCAAGCTTCTTCATCCCCCCACCATCTCCTGGGACCCCGGACCTTCATCCTGAGTCTGAGAGATGTCTTGACCAGACCAGTCCAGAGGGAGGGAGCCAGATGACATCACCACCTCTATCAGCTTCAGCTAAATCCCAAATACTGCCTGCGATATGAGACTTTGTTTCCCTCCTCCCCCTCCCTTGTGCATTCTTTTCATTCCCTACCTTATATCTTCTCTTTCCTGGCCTTTTCTTTTTTCCCTCTGTCTAATAAGAGTCTGGTTTAGCCAGCCAAGACAGCACTTTTGCAACACTGCTGCAAGTCTGTGACCAGAAAGAGGCAGCTAAAAGCAATGTCCTAAACAGCCCGATCGATGTGAGTCCTGGTTTGCCAGGTCTTGGAGTGGCTGATAAGACGGCATGCCGAGCCTGTGTTTTTCCAGCAGTGAAGTTGCACATGAGAGTCAACGCCAGACCCAGAAGCTGCATTTTCTCTCTTTGCTGATCGGTTCTCTCCCCTGCTGTGTGAGTTTGTCTTGTTCTAAAGGAAATGGGATCAGACTTTAACAACGCCAGCAACAACAGCACCTGCCCATCTCCACTAACTTCTTCTCTGTTCCTCCAAAGGCCAGTTGTCACCGTCTTTGATACACCTAAAACACTGTCAAACAGGGGTGGTGTCCTGCTAAAACCTCTCTCCAGCTCCAGGGAAAGGGAACGAGGGATGTTGTTAAAATGAAAACCTTATTCGGGCCTTTACATTTCAAATGCTTTAACTGTTTTTCCTTCTTTTCCGTATCTTTACTAAAAAGGTAAAAGGATGTTTAATGGTGTGTTTGCCGTGGTACTAAGCAGGCTGAGTTCTCTGTATACCAAACCCTGAACCATGTTTAAAATTGTTTAATGTTGGACACTGTGACAGAATACACCCCTGTATTCACACCTTACTCACTATTATAATAATCTTTGTACAAGACATGTCCTATAAGTTATCATTGGAAAACTCATAATTTTAGTTATGGTTAGTATCATCCTGATAAAATAATTGTGGCAACATCGTATGTGAAGTTATAAGATTTCCCTGTAGGGTGTTATTAACACATGTTCCAAACCCCACAGCCCTGCCCAGACAGCAGTTGGGAAACAGGTCTGTCCCAAACAAAGAAATGTGTGCTCTGCTTAATTTGCATTTAAGCAGGAAACAGAGTCATCCAGCAGGAAGGGAAACAAAGAAAGCTCAAACAGGTGAGAAAAAGCCGGCAGGGAACATCCTTCCACATAGACTCTCTCTCCTAGTGCCCAGCTGGAAATGTTTTTCAAGAGAGGGACTATAAAAATAAAACGGAGGGACAAACACCCCAAGGCACCCCTCTCCCTGCCCATCACATTCACTGCACCTGACGGGACAAAGGAAGCATTTGTTGGACTCTGGGGAAGGGGGCCTTTCCTGCAGGGTTTGGTTAGTAAGACAGTCGAAAGCATGTGGTGAGTAACTTTGCTTGAATCTGATATAGTTTGCCAGGTATTAGTGAATGTCTTATCTTGATTTTTCTTCTAACCATTTCTGATGTTTATGCCTCATTACTTGTATTCATTTAAAATCCATCTCTTTGTAGTTAAGGAACTTGTTTTATCTAATCCAGTGTGCTTAAATTTAAGACTCTGAATGACTATTTGAGATAATAAGATGGCATATTATTCCCTTTAACAGATTTAAAATATTTTGTATTGTGCAGAAGAGGGCTGGGCCGTGCAGGACATACATTTCTGGGGGGAGATCTGGGACTGTGGGTGTATTGGGATCAACCCGCAGTATAACCCAGGCTGCTGAGAGCCAGAGTATAACCCAAGTGTGACTGGGAGGCTGCAGTTACACACAGACACTCAGGGTGTGGCTTGCATGCTGGACGGCTGTCTGTGAGTGGCCCAGGTGGGAGCCAGGGCTGGCTCTGGCTTTTTTGCCGCCCTAGGCAAAAAAGCCACCCGCTGAGCCCCCACCCCCCAGCACGGGAGGGGAGGGCGCCGAGCCCAGCCGCGGGCCCGCAATCCCCGACCGGCCGGAGCGCCAGGGGGAGGGCAGCGAGCCCGCCGCGGCTCGGCTCTCCTCGACAGCCAGAGCTCCGGGAGCAGGGCGGCGAGCCCGGCCGGGGCTCTCCGCTCTCCCCGGCGGCCAGAGCTCCAGGAGCAGGGCGGCGAGCCCGCCGCAGCCCCGCTCTCCCCGACCAGCCAGAGCGCCGGGGGGAGGGCGGCGAGCCCGCCGCGGCCCCGCTCTCCCCGACCGGCGGCGAGCTTGGTGGGCTGGTGCCTGGAGCCGGCCCTGGTGGGAGCTACTTCAGCAAAGCATTATAAGGCACCCAGGGTTGCAGGGCAGAGGTGACACAGCAGCTCATTAGTCTGGATCGTACCCTGGTATGTCACAGACAGTGCCTTGGTTTTGTTAACACCCTGGACTCTTTGGACCCGTATATTCCATCTAAATTAATACAACAAGACTCCAACTCAGAAAGCGCTGAGCAATTTTACTTCTGAAAATCAAGCCCCTTTAGGGTGTTTCAAGCTGGACTTCCCAAATCAGTAGTTACTTTAGAAAATCTTGACCGTGATCAGGGCTGGGCACACGGGGGAAAGGGGAGCACTGCTTCGCCTCATTCTTTGCCTTGTCTGTGAACACATCGAGATCTTCCACGCCTTCAATCCTGCGCTTTCCCTGAGCATTTCCAAAATCAGCGGCGGCTCCAGGCACCAGCACTCCAAGTGTGTGCCTGGGGCGCCAAGCCGCGGGGAGCGGCCTGCCGGTCATTGTGAGGGCGGCAGTCAGGCAGCCTTTGGCGGCGTGCCTGCAGGAGGTCCGCCAGTCCCGCGGAATCGGCGGCAATTCGGCAGCGGGTACGCCGAAGCCACGGGATCGGCGGACCTCCCGCAGGCATACTGCCAAATCTGCGGGACCGGGGACCTCCCGCAGGCATGCCGCCGAATCCGCGGGACCGGGGACCTCCCGCAGGCATGCCGCCGAATCCGCGGGACTGGGGACCTCCCGCAGGCATGCCGCCAAATCCGCAGGACCGGGGACCTCCTGCAGGCATGCCGCCGAATCCGCGGGACCGGCGGACCTCCCGCAGGCATGCCACCGAATCCGCGGGACCGGGGACCTCCCGCAGGCACGCCGCCGAAGGCAGCCTGCCTGCCGTGCTTGAGGCAGCAAAAAAGCTAGAGCCGCCCCTGTCCAAACTACCTTTTTACTCATAAAGTCAAAGAGGAAACTATTATCTGGCTCTCCTTAGATCCAGCTCTGTAACGTTCCTCTAAATGTGCATCTTGAATCAGGACAAGTTTTGTGTGAAAACAGCTTGTTTGTGGATTGTGTTTATCCAGTTTATTGTTTTGTATGCATGGGGATTAAGTCATTTTTCTACATGAGTGAATTAAGAGTGTCCCAAGCTGTAAGGTTTCAGTGATATTTATTCTCTAAGTAAGTAGATCGCTCTGCAACATTGAGCTGCAAACAGTAATCAAATTGTCCTCTCACCCCGTCATAATTAACATGAAATATAGACTCCTAATGTTTTACTGATTAGCCTACAAAGCAGAGGCACTGCATGGAATGAATAAATATAACGGGCTCTCTCCACTCTTTTCCGGCTGTCTGATCACTTCATACTCCCAAGCTCGCTGTTCAGTACACACGAATCCTGCGTGCTCCTTTGCACACCAGAGCGCTGCGTCTCTGCTTCCGTATTACTTTCCTGGTAGTCGCTGCGGGAGGTTATTTGAAAGATGATGCATCGTTCATAGGCAGTTTTTGGCTTGCAGTGTGTGGGAAATGAAGTGCTTTGCACAGGCCCACCGGCTCTCTGGGGATAACACCTAAACAAGGGGCCATGTCATCGGCGAAATATGGTCATGCAGAGGGAGCCGAACGGGAAGCGTCTGGCAAGCAGCAGGCTACCCTAGATAATGCTGAATCTCACTTTCAGGCTAGTCATGTGAGCATGCAACATGCATGTCATCACTGAAGAGATGTGCCGTTTTGCTGGAGCAACTGCCCGACGTCCCCAGGCATGCCAGCTGGCGGCAGCCTCTGCCAGTCCCAGCTTTCCGTGCCATCCTGCATCCAGATTCCTAGGTTCTCCTTGAATTCATTTACATGGCTGGCTTCAGATCCTTTCCTTGATACCTTGGGTCTCATCTCCGTTGGGAATTTGCCTGGATTCCAGCATAGCAGCACTAGGGCAATCCCTAAGCATAGGCAGGAAGAACCACTCTTAGCACTGGTGGTGCCTGTGTAAACCCCACATCATGGCTTGCCTTGTCTGCACGGCGGGCGGTTCTGGGCAGTGGCTGGCCATCAGCTCCTGGAACCAGGGCAGGTCGGCAACCCAGACGAGACCTTAGTCCATAGGTCTGGTACTCTGCATGGGGAGTGGTTCAACAAGTGTTCTTGTGTATTCCAAGTCTCCCCTTTTTTTAAGCCCCCAGGATAAAGTCTCGTATTTCCATTAACTCCATAGATTCCTTCCATATGTTGGAAAAGCCTCTATCACCCCAGCCTTTACTTCCCCAGTGAGACTGCCAGGACTCACCACCTCTCCCCATAACTTCAATTCTTCATATCCAGTGTAATCCTAGTTGCCCCACGCTTCAGCCTTCTCTGACACCCAGCCCTCTCTGCATCCATTCAGGTCATCCCACCCTGCACCTGGCTGCTCTGGGTGGTCTGGGCTCCTGCCCATGTCAGTCCACGGGCTCTTCTGGAAGGAGGGGCAGCCGATAGAGCAAGACCTTTTATAGGGCAGCGGGAGCTGCAGCTGCCAGTGACTTCTGCACGGAGCGTGGGGACGCACATGCTTCATAACCCTTTCCAAAGTGGGTAGGGAACCTAGATAAGAGTTGTGGGATGTCTATGCCCCTGTGCTAAGTCAGCAGAAGTAGCAATGTTTTCCAGCACCTAGTGCCCTAAAGTGAGGTCAAGCAACCTGAGTTCTACCCTCAGCAGTGATGTCGCATCCTTTTGAAGGCCATGGAACCCTTCCTAGGCCATAGGGCGGCGGGAGTGTAACGGAGGGTAGAATGCGTACCTACCGTTCGAGCTGAGAAAAGGTCTGGGCAAGCCCCCACTGAAGCTGGAAGCTCAGTTTTTCTGTTCTGTGCTGGACGAGTCTCCAGCAATACAGCCCAATAGCAAAACTGAATCTAGAACCATGACACCCAACCAAAGCTCTGTGCCTTCTGACTAAGCTACACAGGGCCATGCAGCATTGGATAGGACAGCGTCAACTGTCGTCATCTGGGGCACAGCGAACGGAATTCAGCTGCTCCTAATATCTACCACCTCCTAAAGGTTCTAGTGATGCATGTATTCCCTAGAGCAACTGCCAGGTGCTGGGACAGGATAAGGTGGCGAGAATGTTCTTGTGCTAATAAGGAGTCACCTAAGTTTTATCTGTGAATTTATCGTATTTTCCCTGATCAAATTTAACTTCCAAATATTGGTCAACAGCTAAACTCTAGAATGATAAGTACCCACCCAAGCAAACTTCTTCTTTCAATGGGAATACACACACACACACACACACCATCTGCTGTGTCCAACGCCAAGGTTGGGTGGGGACTATTACCAGTTTCTTGGCTTAGGTAAGTACCTAGACTGCCAGCCATCTCAATTCGAGGCCCATTTTACAGGTGGGGGGACTGAGGCACAGGGCCTCTAAGTGACTTGCCCAAAGTCACACAGGAAGTCTGTGGTGGAACAGGGACGTGAACCCGGGTCTCCTACATATTGGGTTAGTACATATGTGTGCGCACACTCACACACACAATCTCATTGCTCATGGTCTGAAACTAACACATCTAACTTGATTCGTTTTCCCCCCACTGCCTATATTGAGTAGCAGCTATCAATAATTACAGAGGGCCCGGATTGTTATATGCTTTGGTCCATCTTGGAAGTACTGTAGGAAGTTGTACGGAAGCTCTTTGGGAGAGGGACTGTATTTGTGCAGTGGGGCTCCAATCAGGTTGCACCCTTAGACACTACCAGAATACTAATAATTAATAATCAAAAGAAGAGCTTCCGGTAGTGAACGTAGACTGGGTTTTCAAAGGCACAAAGGGCTGTAAGGTCTCCCCTCCCATGGAAGTTAGTAAATCAATGGGAGATGGGATTCTATCTTCCTTAGGTGCCCTTGGAAAATCCTGCCTTTATTCTTCTACCCAGTGTTGTCTGTGCTTGGCATAAACTTATTGCTAGAAATGCTCCCAAGCTGTGAGGACGGGGCTCAGAGGTAGGCTGGGAGGTGACCTGCCTTGAAGTTCAACACGCTCAAGCTTGGTGGGGTGGCACAGCAAAGCCGTCTTGCCTATCTCTAAAACTATTAACTCCCACATGCAAGGAATTAATTCAGGGAAGTTCTCTGGCCGGTGTTACACAGGAGGTCAGATGAGATGATCACAATGGTCCCTTCTGGCCTGAGAGTCTGTTAATCTATGACAGTGATGCGGTATTTGAAAGCAGTTGGACATTAAGATGCTGTGTCTTTGGGGAAAGCATCTCTGTGTAGCCAAACATCCTTTATCATTGCAGAAGAACTCTCCTGCACCAGGCTGGCCCAAGCCTTCGGTGGCCATGGAAATGCATTACGTGGTCAGCGGTTTTCATCTCAGGTCAGCTACAAACTCCTGTAATCAGACTCAATTGTTTTCTCATTCTCTTCTCAAGTTGAGCTCTTCACCTAGAGAGCGGAGCTGGTCGCTCAATGCTGATCAGTGAGATCTGATTGCATGTTTGTTAGAGAGTTACAGGCTGATTTCCTGAAGGAAGGGAGAAGGGCTGAGTGATTCCATCAAATCACCTTTAAATACAAGAGATGCGGAATTGTCCATATAAAATGTGCAGCCAAGGAAACCCTTTGCAGCCATGCGTCTCAGGCGGGTGGTGGGAACAGCAGAGCTATGAGTAGGGGACCTGCAAGGCTTCTGTAGGTCTCAGGGGTCCATCAACCTCAGGACTCAACAGGCACCCCACTCCCAAGCCCTTCTCTCTTGAGAGGCTGCATTAGAGGAATCTCTATGAGCAAAAACTTCACTAATCTTCCCTTCCCCTACTCCCATGTGTTTCTCCATAAAGGGGTGATCCTGGCTGGGACAAGTAACAAATGCTACCAAATACCTTCTCACCACCTCCCCTGCTGTTTGTAATCACATCTCAGTGACTTCTGCTTTCCTTAGCAGCTCTGGGCCCTTTTCTTTCCCAACAGTTTGTTTTGCCAAGTTTCTTGGTATTCAGTAAGGCTACATATGCCATGGAAGGGTCATTTCTCTAGGTCTAGACCCACAAGCTTTATTCATGTTAGTAGGGGGATTGAACCTGGGACCGCACACTTTTAATACATGAATTCCTAGGGCCTTAGTTTAGAGACCCAACTTGCTTAGCAAAGGGTGCAGCAGGCTCATCGATCTCTAGTTGTGCTAGCCACCACTAGAGGGGGGCAGAATGCCCCACTGAGCAGCAAAGCTTACACTAACTGAACTAAAATTAAGCATGAATAGTGGGGTTAAGTCCTGACCCTAAGCACCCTCTTCTGTGGCGGCTGGTGATGCCAGTAGCTGGTGAGGGTGCTCAGCACCGCCTGATGTGCCTCCATCTCTGTAGAACATGCCTCACACCTGTGTTCTGCATAGGAGACTTGCCCCGCTGCACATGCAACCCCTACTAACACTGGGTGGCTCTTTATCACCCACTAGTGGCTAGAGCATGCCTAGCGGTTTATGAGGTTGCTACTGTCTCTAACCTGAGTAGCCTACTGCTTCAGCCTCATGCTTTTAGACCCAGCAGTTCAATCCTCAGTGATGTCTTCATCTTAGCTTCTAGACTCAGAAGATATCACTATGATCATGTAGTCTGATTTCCTTATGTGTAACAGGCCAGCAAATTTCACCAGTGTTCCTGGCTTCCAACCCAATTACTTCTGGGCTGAGTTAGAGCGTCTCTTTTAGAAAGATGAGCCCACTTTATGTGTAGAGGCTTTCAGTGATGGAGAATCCACCACATCCTTCGGTAAGTTGTTCCAGGTACATTGGCAGTGAGGGGGAAGGGGGTTCGGTGTGTATCCCAGTGGGGGGAGGCGGTGGTGGAAACTGCCTGTGAACATCAGCCCAAAGTGGCACCAGGGAAGCAGATTCCACAGGGGGGAAAAATGGTGGCTGAACGTCAGTGGGCTTTAAAATGTATTTATAAATTCAAGCCTTCACCTCTTTCACTATTCCCGCAGGTAACAGCTTTCAAAGGATCAAGTGCCTCTTGTGATGAATATTTTCTGTGTGTAGGTGGTTGAGAAAATGTACGTGTGCGAGAGAGAAAGAGACGGGAATCGTCTGAGTGGGCTGATGTGTGTGTACATATGTGGGTGAGCAGCTGAGCACATTGTGGGAACATGGGGAAGCAAACCATTGGCAACAGAGAACAGGAGTTTCACAATCTGCCATCTCCAGCTAGACAAGGCTAGGCAGGGAAAATGGAAGAGGGAGAGGCAGTGACAGGGGGATCTCTGAAATCAATAGAGGGGAGAAAATATGCAGGAGTGAGGAGGGGCTGCCAGGCAGGGAAAGATTAAAAGAACTAAATATAGGGGCATCACAGGGGGCTGGCCCCTGAAGGAGAGATGGGTCTCATTCATGACTCCTCCACAGGTGGGGAGAATGAAAGTCATGTGACCGGTGGGTCAGGTGACCCAAGCAGGCCTGCAGTAGATAAGGAAGAGGCCCGGACTGAGAAGAGGCTGCAGGCGGCTGGTGGGAGATGCCTGTAGGCCCTGAATCAGCCATGGGGAAGACACCCGTGGGGAGCATCCTGGCCAAGTCTCCTGGTATGTCGGGAGGATTCCCGTTTACAAGCAAAAAACTCCTGGCTCCATAACATTATCTCCTGCAGGAGGAGCGGCCACAGCTGAGTGGCGCTGCGACCGCGGGCTCCGGGTCACAGCCCCGCTCGCTCGCACCTGGTCCGGCCGCCCCTCTGTCATGACGGAGGAGCTGTGCAGCGCGCTTGCTACACAGCAGGTCAAGCAGCAGGCTGGGCCCAGGGGCGTTGGGAGTCGTACGCTTCTGCATGTAGAACAGCTTAGGCACGAGTTGATTTGGCTGCAGCTGCCTGCCCCGGGGAATAAAGACCTCCTCACGCACAGCGTGATCCTCTTGCCAGCTCGGGCGCAGAGGGAGCAGCCCAGCCTCTGCTGCAGGGCCTGGCTGGGGCCTCTTGAAAGACATGGTGGAAGATGTGGTGGCTTTCCCTCTGCACTGTGTGTGCGCGCAGGAGGCGTGGCATCCTAGACAAGGGACTGGACTATACAGCAGCGTTTTGGGGTTGCCACAGAAACTGCCAATTTACAAATGATCGCTCTTCCTGCAAGGTTTCCAAGGCCCTCGGTGCCGCCCAGCTCCAGCCCTCTCTCTGCAGCCCTCAGGATTGCACTGCCGAGGGGCGAGGGCTGCATCGGTGGGGTTTCCATAGGCTCCTGTGCCTGGTCCTGTTTGGGGAAAATCACTTCTCTCTCCCGGAGAGCCAGGCTTTAACTGAGGCTCCCCAGAGTCTGGGAATAACGAGTTACGTGCAAACGGGACTGTTACCAGCTCAGACCGGGCAAGGAGATGTTAAAGGTAAAGGGCTATGGTCACTGTGAAGCCAGACCCTCAATGCAGGAAGTATATGCTTTCTGTTGTTATTCAGCAAAGTAATATAAGGGACCTTCTAGTGTGTGTCGATTCAGACGGGCTTTATTAGCAAAGTACCACTACAAATCTCCCCGAAGTCGTTCATTTGAAATTGTTGGCCAGTAGGGTGGGAAGGCCAGTGGAAAAGGCCAAACTCCAGTCAAGAAGTGCTGGAAGAACAGGACGACAGACCCTTAGGGTGGAGGGACTGGGGCAAGAAAAAGCGGCTTTAAAGAGAGGGCAGACCCTCAGGAAGTATCTGGACCCAGCTGAAACTGGGCTGAAGGCTTTGCAGTTTTGAGATCCACTTGGAAAGACTGTGCAGAGCTTAATAAATTGCACCCCAGAAAGGGAATGTTTTTGAATATCCCGACTGCATTGACATTTTAAGCCTCCTTGAGCAGAAGGGGAAACTGAGGCAGAGTGCCACAGAGCTACCTCTGGCCAGCCGGGGGTGCTACAAAGCAGGAGCATCCTTTTACAAAGGGTAATTTAGCCAGAGGACGATGAAGGGTGGGAGACTGATAGGTTTAGGTCTCCAAGCATTTGAAGGGCACAAGCACAAGGAGGGGGTCGAACCTGAGTCACTTTGGCTGCAGCCCTGCTCGGGCCTCACTGAATACGGGTTGGGAAGTGCAGGGAGTTACTATGGTGGGCCAGTGGAAGAGACTGGACTGCGACTCAGCTCCTCCTCCTTGCCTTGTGCTCATTTCTCTAGGAAAAGGGGCGTTTGGGTGGGGCAAGCAGGAGGAAGTGGGGAGGTTCCCTTTTAACAGATGGTGGTGGAGAATCGCCCCTGTCACACTAGCAGTGTGGGATCAATGGAACTCCAGGGGTGTCAGAGAGTGGAAAATCACTGGGTGTCTCTAAGCTCTTGGACCTCTGGTGGGGCCCAGCTGGAGATTGGCTACAGATGAGGCAGTTTACTGGCCATCTTTATTTCGATGCACAATCACACAAAGCCCCTTGTTCCATGGCGGAGCACTAACAAAGCTTGGCCCCAACTCCGCTGCGCATCTGTAACCCATACTAGGAGAGGAGGAGTCTTTGTCGCCCTCTAGTGGGCAGTCCACCAAAGAGGATAAGAGCCTCTACCAGTTCATGGAGTTACTTCTTTCACTCATCTGGCAGAGGCTCATGCTTTTAGGAGGGAAAACCCCAGATTCTAATCAAATGCCTGCTCAAGCCGGGCCATTGCACATGCTCCGTGTTCTATTTACGAGCGCTTGTAACTCACTCCAATCCAATCCAGTCTGCTCAAGGAGAATGCTGCTCCCGGCTCCTCAATGAGGAGTATTCCCAGGACGAATTGCAAAGTTCAGCCCTCAGCTATTTGGGTTGTGGGGCTGTTAAAAAAAGGCAGAGAGATTTAATAATTAATAATAAAGGGGGGATGCATTTATTCACTGTCCTCTGAATCCAAAATGGCTGGATGGTGGCTTTTCCTCCAATCTTCTCAAACACTTCACCTTTGGGCAGAAATTGGGCTGAAATCTTGACAAGCTCAAGAGATGAATGTTTCTTAAAGTTCTAATCATCTGAAAAAATGGCTTGATCACGGAAAGCATTTTCCAGTCGTAACTACAGCTGCTATGCCACTCCAGCTATTACACACCATCCTACTTGTACTGAGAGTTCCTGTCCTGAGGTTCTGAGTTTTAGACTTGGAAACGCTATATCAAGTACACTAGAGGTCAAATTCTTCCCTCAGTAACTTTCTTGTGACCCGTTTCAGTTCAGCAGCATTGCACAGATGTTACAGAGATCCGAGCTGACCCAATTACTTTACATTAGAAGGTCTCTTTCTAGAAGTCTATAATATATAACTAAACTATTGTATGTAAAGTAAATAAGGTTTTTAAAATGTTTAAGAAGCTTCATTTAAAATTAAATTAAAATGCAGAGCCCCCCAGACCGATGGTCAGGACCCGGGCAGTGTGAGTGCCACTGAAAATCAGCTCACGTGCGGCCTTTGGTTGCCTACCTCTGCTTTACATCATATAACACTGCACTGGAATTGTTTAAAATTCTTGGTATTTTATTCTGTAATGCTGGCAAGTGGCTAAGCGATCTGCTGTAGCAAGTGCAAAAGAATTCTGTAACAGTCCTGTTGTTTTAGCAATGTATAGCAAATAAAGATTGTCTTATACAGTCAGATGGATAAACTTGGAGGAAAGTCAACCCTGATATAGGTTGTTAAATAATGCATGAGTTTTCCTGTGTTACAAAACAGAGAATTAAAAATACCAAAACTAACAAAAATCAGCTGGCTTGTGATGCTAGGGTACATAACCAATGTAAATTCCCAGAAACAAGCTATGTTAAGATGGAGTAAAAGTTGTGAACACATATCTAGACTGCATTGACATTTTAAGCCGCTTTGATCAGAATGGGAAACTGAGGCAAAGTACCACAGAGCCACCCCTGGCCAGCAGAGGCTGCTATGAGGCAGGTGCACCCTTTTACAGTAATGTAGGGTAAATTATGTTACAGGAATGGTGTAAGGAAATGCATGGTTAGCGCACCCACGTAACTCTTCCGTGTCGTGAAGGAAGAAAACATCTAATGTGTCTTTACAACTCATTGTCGTCCACCTTGAGAACACTCAGATGCCTTCCTCATAAGCAGATGGTCATTGGATGGTGTCAGTACAGGGCAGAGTTCAGGTTGTTTGCATTTCTGAATTTCTGAGTGCATGACTTTGCAACCTTAATAACACTCTTTCCCCCAAAGTTTTCTAGTAGAGGAGGGCAAAATTAGTTTCCCTCCAAGGCAACACAGGACCATGGCCTGGAGGGCTCTGCCTGTCCCCAGGGGGGCTTAGAGAGGAAGGATGGTGCAACGGCTAGGGTGCTACCCTCTGAGTTAGGGGTCACAACCTAACGCCCTGTTCTCCCATAGGTTTCCTGTGTGATGGGCAAGTCGCTTAGCCTCTCCAAGCTGGGAGGGGTTGCAGGCACTTGGAGGATAGGATTAGAATTCCCAATGACCTTGACAAATTGGTCTGAATTCAACAAGATGAAATTAAAGATAAATGCAGTTTGGAAGGAAAAATCAAATGCACAGCTACAAAATAGGGGGCTACCTGGTTCATCGGTAATACTACTAAAAAGGATCTGGGGGGTTATACCGGATCACAAATTAAATAGAAGCCAACACTATGATGCAGTTACAAAAAGGTTAATATTCTGGGATGTATTAACCGGAGTGTTGTATGTAAGACATGGGAGGCAATTGTTCTGCTTTACTCAGCAGTGGTGAGGTCTCAGCTGGAATAGTGCGTCCAGTGCTGGGAAGATGTGGAGAAATTGGAGAGAATCCAGTGGAGAGCAACAGAAATGATAAAAGCTTTAGAAAACTTGACCTGTAAAGAAAGGTTAAAAAAACTGGGCATGTTTAGCCTTGAGAAAAGGAGACTGAGGGAGGGACTTGATAACAAAGGGCAAAGAGGGCAGTGATCAATTGTTCTCCAGTTCCACCGAAGGTAGGACAAGTAATGGGCTTAGACTGCAGGGAGGGAGACTTGGGTTAGATATGAGGAAAAACTTTCTAACAATACGTGTGAAATTCTGGGCCAGGCTTCCAAGGGAGGTTGTGGAATCCTCATCACTGGAGGTGTTTAAGAACAGGCTGGACAAAACCCTGTCAGGGATGGTCTAGGTTGACTTGGTCCTGCCTCAGCACAAGGGGCTGGACTTGATGACTTCTCAAGGTCCGTTCCAGGCCTGCATTTCTATGATTCTCAGTGCCTCGATTCTCCATCTGGAAAATGGGAATAATAATACTTAGCTCTTAAACATTTCCCCACCTCACAGGGATGTTGTAAGGATGTGTATGTTTAAAATGTTGGGGGGTGCTCAGATACCCTGGTGATGGGGCCACCTAAGTACCCTAGATAGATAGTATATTACCAAGTACCTATAAGCAGGTGGTATTCTCACCCTACTCCTAACATGCTACATGTGTCTGGTCCAAATCTACTCCTTGCTGGGCTTCGCCTTTATTGTGAACTTTTACAGAACAAAAGAAAACTTAAACCTCAGCATGAGCTTTTTCATTAGCTTGGATGTTCTTACAGTCTTTCCCTGCAAGACCCTTTTTGTCTCTGCCCCTCGTTCCCATCCATCAGAGAGAAACACAAACCTCTTCTGCCCCTGGGTTGGAGCTCATAGCATCTACCTGGTCTATCTGCTAGGCAGAGTGACTGGGCAGAAATAACTCATCTCTTGGTGCCTTGCACCTGACCACACAGGGAGACAGCAGAAGCGCTCTGCGTTCCAGCACACGCTGTTACAGTGCTCTGATGAGTAATAGCGAGTAAAGCAAGCTACAGATGAACGGTTATTGATGTCCCCAATACAAAAGTAATGTATAGCAGCCGAAGAACCACAACGGGGATATGAATATGCTGCAAACAGACAGAGATCCCAAAGGGCTTGCTGGGGCTCTATCATACAACACATAGTTGTGGTTTCCAAGCATTTGCCATGCTACAAGGGGTCTCAATCCTACATTTCTGCACACCCGTCTGGAAGTTTTGCATGTGCACGAAATGCAAGATGAGATCTCGGGCTGCCAGACCATTATGCAGAGATCTGCCACCTGTCTCGGCCAGCAGAAAGAGAAAGGCTATGCTCCGGTTCCCCCAGGACACAGGCGTTTTAATCTAGTCAGAATTACCAGATGCCCCTCCCATGTAGAGCAGCAATTGAAAAATAGCTATTTTGGGGAAAGAGTGCTTGGAATGTTTAGCTAACTGTGTGCTCAGCTTGACAGAATACACAGGGGTGCTACATTGCAGGTCACAAGTCAGCAAAATACACGCACCTTGCTATACATTGAATGGACCTGGGTGTCTAAACCATCTACTGCAAAGAGCACAACACGGGGGTTACCTTACAAGAGAATCAATAGACGTACTACGGATGGATTAGTCTGCAGAAGAGAAGGCTGAGGGGGGATTTGATAGCTGCTTTCAACTACCTGAAAGGGGGTTCCAAAGAGGATGGATCTAGACTTTTCACAGTGGTACCAGATGACAGAACAAGGAGCAATGGGCTCAAGTTGCAGTGGGGGAGGTCTAAGTTGGATATTAGGAAACACTATTTCTCTAGGAGGGTGGTGAAGCACTGGAATGGGTTAACTAGGGAGGTGGTGGAATCTGCATCCTTAGAGGTTTTTAAGGTCAGGCTTGACAAAGCCCGGGCTGGGATGATTTAGTTGGGGATTGGTCCTGCTTTGAGCAGGGGGTTGGACTAGATGACCTCCTGAGGTCCCTTCCAACCCTGATATTCTATGATTCTATGGATCTGTAATTCTCCATGCTGGCATCTCCTCAGGTCTCACCAGCGAAGCCAGGTCAGAGCTGGGCAGTACCAAGGTGCTTGAGAAAGCGGTGTAGTGACTTAGGAGTTGGCAGGCCAAGTTGGTGCTGCCTCAGTGTGCCAGAACCGTGCTAGACGGGAGAGTCATAAAGCAGAGACTCCACGCACTTGTGGGCACTGAAGTTCTAGTGGCGTTTTTTGTTGCCACTAAAATCCAGGTTGAATTTTGGCAAAGCAACCAACCCTACTTCTGCCCGAAGCTCGCTCTCACTTCAGCTAAGATGTTCTGCCTAGGTTAATTCCCCTTGTAACTTCCACTGCTACAATATCCTTCGTCTGGGATATAAAATGGGGCCTACCTGGGGCCCCTTCTTCCCCTGAAACCTGGAACTGTGCAGGGCAGACCTCACATGCACTCTGGGGGTGCTAGGAGCTAGGTGGTTTCTCCCTCTTCTTCCGCCCACTGCCATGTGGCCTTGAAGAAAACCTGCAGGGAGGGGCCAGCCGGAGACTCTAGCCATAGGAACAGCTGCAGACCCAGCCAAAGCAGGGACCTTCGGCCATTCCGAGAACTTCCCACCATTCTGACTGGACTCTCGCTGCCCTGTGCTGACTGGCTGTTTGCCCCTCATCTCAGCTCCACTCCACACGTGTCCCCCTTAAGCCCTTCCCCTCACTTCCCTCCCTCTCCCTTTCCTTGTCTTTCCATTTGGCTGCTCCCCTCCTGACTAAACCCACCCTCCAAAAAACATGGCTAACGTACTGTTTGCTGCCGTCACATTGCTCACGCTGCTTGTGTGTTATAGCCCTTTCCCTGCCCCCCCCAACCTGGGTCTGTCTGGTCTATTTCGATTGTAAGCTTGACGAGGCAGGGACCATCTACTATTGTGTGTTTGTACAGCGCCTAGCACCACGGGGCCCCATTCTTGATTGGCCCTTAAGCACTACTTGATTGATACGAATCTCCCTCCTAACAAAAATACGCCCTCTGCCACGCTAAAAGGCTTCTGCAGTCTACCCTGAAGTGACCACTGGCCCTTCAGACACTTCCCTGAATTAAAGGTGCCATAGAAAGGTAAGGTAAATTCTACAACAACATGTAGTAACTCTAAAACAGCAGGGCAGCCACAGCGCTGGAGCTGGAGATGTTGTCCTGTTACAGACCCGGGAACACCATGCTTCTCGGTGTCATTTCCAGATGCTTCCGGGGCATGGATCTGTGCAGTAGCGAAGTGACCGCACCTAAGCATGGCATTTTCAAAGCAGACTAGAGGATATGGACCTTCAAATCCCACTTTTTTCTAATGGGAGCGGGGCAGCTCAAACCTTTCAGTGGCTCTGAAAATCGCAGCCTGATTTTCGTAAGGGCCAATATCATTCTGTGCCTCTCCAAGCTTAATGCTGGGCAATATTACCCGTTATGTAGTATCTGTCCTTATTAACATACTAGACAGACCAGGTGGGTGAGGGAATGTCTTTCATTGGCCCAACTTCTCTTGGCAAGAGAGACAAGCTTTCGAGCCACACAGGGCGCTTCTTCGGCTTGTCATCCTGGGACCAACATGGCTACAACAACACTGCATCCATCCTAGCATATGTCCCTATTAGGTAGGCCTAAGCAGTGCTTGAGTTTTGTGCTGGTCACCTAGAGAGGAAGGCTGGACCAGGGGTTCCTGGCACTTCGGAGCGATGGGTTGAGTTCCCTTCTCTGCCACAGACTTCCTGGATGACCTTGGGCAAGTTGCTTTATTTCAAGGGGAGTCAGGTGGACCCTGTGACAGATGGGGATAGATTGCAATGTGTGTGATAGGGTGGGGGCATCGTTCGTACAATGTTGTTATTCATCTCGGGGACAGTGTACAGCGGGAGCTTATAACAATCAACTTGCTAGTTTGAAAAACAAAAACCCGCCATCCTCAGCTGCTGCCTCTCCCAAGATGAGACGTTTCTGTGAATGCTAAGAACGAGGACTTTGGGGTTAATTGACCTGATCCAGCCGCCTGAGGCGAAGGGAGAATTGTGATTAGCTGGGAGATATGCTGAAGTGGAAGACTGCACGGATCATGTGTGATCTGAAACTGTTTTTTTCAATGTCTCTAGCTCCTAATTTCATCTTCGTTCAGCACATCAGAAATACAATTTGTCCCACAGTCTGCGGTTTCAATAACATCAATTAGCCAGCCCCAGCGAGCGCGATTAGCAAGACATGTCCATAACCTCTGGAAGATTGGAAGGGCTTTGGCTGCTCCTTGTGTCTGCCTTATGGTGCAATTATCTCATTACGAGCATATCCTCCGCCATTAATGTCATTTATTAGTATTTTGCAGAGTTCAGCAGAGAAACTCCACGGAGAGGGGAGTGCGAGCGAGCACTCCACACATAAATCAATTTAAGCCACGATGGAAAATGGATTTTATTCTGAACACTTGGGCTAAATAAAATAAATTGTGCATTAGAGATCCCTAAGACATCCTGTATCCCAGCCCATGGAAAGGAGTTAGGCTGACGTCTGCTCTGAATTACCGTTTGCTGTCAGTGGGAGTAGCTGAGATTAGAATTTGGCCCATAGCCTCCCTTGTTTTAGCTGGTCCTCCTCTTAATCTCCTGTGGTGGTTGATCTCCTGGTCTCAGTCCCTCTGCCTTCAGTTCTGATGTGAGTCGCATAGCAACAGAAAAAATGCCAATCATTGTGGTTGAAGCTGCGCCCTTCTCTTATTTGACTGATTGGGGGAATAAATGAGGAGTCACTCCTTTGCTTAGCCTACTTGGATCTTGGGCTGGGTTTGGTGTGGAGAACAGCTCGTCTCTCTGGATATTTCCCCACTGTAAACCAGGCGGCGGGCATGAAGGGAGAGCAGACTTGGGGTACATCTATACTTACCTCCGGGTCCGGCGGTAGGCAATCGATCTTCTGGGATCGATCCCGGAAGTGCTCGCCGTCGACGCCGGTACTCCTGCTCCGCGAGAGGAGTACACGGAGTCGACGGGGGAGCCTGCCTGCCGCGTGTGGACCCGCGGTAAGTTCGAACTAAGATAGTTTGACTTCAGCTACGTGAATAACGTAGCTGAAGTTGCGTATCTTAGTTCGAAGTGGGGGGTTAGTGTGGACCAGCCCTTGGTTACACGCCTAATTTAAAAACCTTAGTGATCCAGGCAGAAAGGGTCCCATGTGACTTTTGTGACCACTCGCGCATAATGACTGGTGAAGAGGCAAATGGACCAGTGCAACAATTCAGAATGAAGTCCGTTTTCCACTGTGGCTTCAATTGATTGATGTGTGTAGCGCATCTTTTTCTTTTTCTCTTCTCCCCCACCCCACATGGAGTTTCTCTGCTGAACTCGGCAAAATACAACTAAATGAACAAAGAAACACCACAGTCTGTCTTAGCGATTTTCAAAAGAACCAGTTTAGAAAGAAATTCATAAAATAGCTTTAACATTTGAGTTTTCCTTTTTGTCCTCCCCATTTTGACACTGGGGGGGGGGGGCAGAAGAGGAAAAATTGAGAGAACCCTGCAAACCAAATGTTTCTGGTTTTATAAAAATAACCCAGAACACTTAAAAAAACAAAAACTTCTTTTTTTAAAAAGGCCATTTTTTGACACACTTTTTTTGGTTTGAAAAATTCTAATTCAGGAACAGCCTGTAGGCTGAAAATTATTATTCTAAACTACCCAACAAAGAATGCTTCAATTTTCAGAAACCAAGACTGGGTCAGAAGAGATTCACAAATGGCCAAAAGTAGAGCTGTGCGAATAATGCATTTCCAGTTGCTGGCAATTCTGAAAAGTTGGGGGGGGGGGGAATTCACTTCGGATTAAACCGAAAATGAGCTTTTTCTAAATTTTTGGCTAAACCAAAAAGTTGGGGGGCGGAGGGAAATTACTTCGGCTCAAATGAAACATTTCCGATTTCAAGTTTTTTATAATATTTTTTGCATTTAAAAAAATTCAAATTGACAAGAATTTTGAAACACAGTCGTTTCAAACCAAAAAATCGAAACGTCTCATCTTGAAATTGCTGAAATGAAACATTTTGACTTTTTCAGGAATTTTTTTAACACGAACTATTCAGCAAAACTCACATGAAAGCTACCCAGCTGCCTCAAGAGGTGTGTGTGTGGGGGGGAAGACAGCCCCAGCAGTAATGGAGGGAGGCAGGGCCGCCCAGAGGATTCAGGGGGCCTGGGGTCTTCGGGGGCAGGGGGTCCCCGCCGCTGAATTGCCGCCGAAGACCCGGCACTTCGGCGGCGGATCCCGGGGCGGAAGGACCCCCCACCGCGGGTCTTCAGGGCACTTCGGCGGCGGGTCCTGGGGCAGAAGGGTCCCCCGCCGCCGAATTGCCGCCGAAGACCCGGAGCGGAAGAAGCTCCGGGGGCCCGGGCCCCGCGAGAGTTTTCCAGGGCCCCCGGAGCGAGTGAATGACCCCGCTCCAGGGGCCCCGAAAAACTCTCATGGGGGCCCCTGCGGGCCCTGGGGCCTGGGGCAAATTGCCCCACTTGCCCCCCCCGGGCGGCCCTGGAGGGAGGGACACCAGATAGCTCTCCCACCCCTTGGAGTCTCTGGCACCCACTGGCCAGCTGGAAGGAGGGGAGCTGATTGACCAGCATTCCCAGCTGCCAGGATTTAACCTGGAGTGGGGGCCACATGGAGCCTCTTTTAGCTCTATTCCAGCAGCCCCTCTTTATCCCCGACCCCGAGATAGGAATGGGAACCTGGCCTGACCGATGCTGCGGGTCTAGCTGATTACCCGTTTGGGGGACAGGAAGGAATATTTTTCTCCTACGGGCCAATTGGCAGAGGAGTGGGGAGTGTTTTGCCCTCTAACCACAGTGGTTAAGTAGGAACGTGCTTAGTACCTAACGGAGGTACTTGGGTTGGGTTGTTAGTTTGTCATCACTCACAGCCGGTTTCCAGTGTCATTAAAAGGATAAAATGAACAGTTCCCAGAGGTAAACAACCTGTGATTTTGATGATGGGCGTTGGGCTCAGGAATAGGGTGAGCCCTTGTGGCTCTCGTGGGCTGAGATCCCCCCCTTCCGCATCCTCTGTCCCTTTCGCAGGGGAGAGGAGGGTAGGACTCAGAGCAAGCGGAGACCTGGTTTGGGGGGGTTGGCTCAGAAGAGCCTACTCTGAGTTATGGGTTATATGGTAGGAGCCTGTAATCCCCATGCTGGAACCATTAAATCCTTGGTAGAGCAGTGCCTGGGTGATGGGGGGTATCCTAACCTCCACCATCATACATGTTGGGAATGCCACAGGATTAGCTGTTCTGGAGAGGTTTCTACCATCTCATGAGAACCCACCCAGGAGATGGGCCCCTTCTGGCTTTGAAGCTGGCCCCACGGGCAGGCTCCATCCACCCCAGACGAGCTTTATAACACGCCTTACAGTCACAAAACAATGGCTTGTGCCTCCAGCCATCATGGGTGGGTGAGTGGGGAAAAGTCTGCTGGAAAGGCAGCCTGCCAGCAAGCACGCAGCAGAGGCAGAAGTTCTGGGAGATGGGGATGCATGAGATGCATGAGCAGATCTTGGGGGAGCTGGGAAGGGGGGCTCGTCGCTGAAGAGGGTTGATGTGGTCAAAGTGGAGGAGAAGAGAAGAGGGGTGTTGGCTAAGACTTGCACCATCTGTGAAGCCTGTGGGACATCTGACTGAGATGGGCCTGGGGTAGAATTCCCTGCTTCTTGCCTTCTCCCCTTTGAGTCTCTTCCTCCCTCTTTCCTTATCCAAAACATGCCCCTTCCCCTGGATCCCTGGAGATGGAGAGAAGGGTGACCTTGGTGGAGGAGGGAAATCCCAGGAGCCCAGTGGAGGGAAATCAGGAGAGAAGTCCTCATTGGTGGCTGTCTCTGTCTCTTCATATCCCATGCTCTCGGGGGTTCTCTTGCCAGTCGCTGGGCCCTAAGGGAAAAGGGGTGTGATGCTCCCACTGCACAATAGGTAGGGGGGATAAGTCATCGTGGGACGCATTGCTAGCGGGTGTCCAGCAGGTGGAATTACAGGCAGAAAAGCCATCAGGCTGGCCCGTCAAGACAGCATAGTGAGCTTTGGGTGCTAACTCCCAGGAGGCTGTTCCGAGGCCATCTCCAAGGGGGGGAACCATCGCTGCTGAAGGGATAGGGGTTATGACAAAGCACGGAAGCCGAGAATGGGACAAACTGCAGCAGGGGCACCATTTCAGATTGGCCCCCCCACCTGGGGCAGCAGGGCTCAGGCAAGCTCAGTCCCCCTCCTGGGGCTGTGTAGTCATTGTAGGAAGGGGGTCATGGTGGAATGACGTTTCAGACCCCCTGATTTAGGCTACTTACATTTTGCAGTTCATCAAGCTTGAAATAGATCATCTAACTTTTGGAAACCCCCTACTAGGGCAAGGCCCTGTGAGTTTATACTGCACCTGCCTGGGGCTCTCGGGGTGTTACCCTACTACAAATAATAGACTAGCAATTGACTTTAAACAGGAGTGAAACTGACACTTTCAAGTCACACATCTATTTAAAGGCTACTTACTTTCCAGACGGCTCTTAAACACAACGCTACAGTGACTGAGTGGCAGTTCTCACGGGAGAATATTTAAAATGTGGATTCTTCTTGGTGGTTGGTTTTAAAGTTGAGAAAAAAACCGAGTCTTCAGAGGTATCTCAGGGCCATGGCAAGCAGGAAAATAAAATAGACAGGCACAGGAGCTCTGAGCAGCTCTTCCTCTTGAAAAAAAAGCCAGAGGGTCAAATCTTCCAGACCTTAATCAGGTAAAACTTCTATTGCCATCAGCACCTCCGCGCATAGACATTAGCCTGTGCTCAATAACTATACACTCCATACTTAAATATCTGAGCCATCTTATCCAGAGTTACAGATCTTCTACGCGTTGGCTCAGGGACTACAATTTACTGGCATATTCTGAACAGTGCTGAGCACACAGATGGTGCCCAGTGAATAACACAAATCATGACAATAATCGCTGACTTTATGGACTCTGAATGCAATTTCTGTTCTTTGTTCTGGAATTGGCCTGAATATAGCGGACACCCTAAGAATTTGAGGCATAAACACATCTGATACTTATATGACACTTCCTCGTTCCTTCCTCTTCTCAAACTCAGAACGAAAAATGATAAAACAAGATGGTTGTCAGTTAAAACATAAAATTTCACAGCAGCCATTGCTCTACAGCCCAGCCTGGGGCAGAACCTGCCACCTCTTGGGGGTGCCGTGATCTCCTGTCATCTGACTCTCTTTCTTCAGCCTTCTGGACCTCTGTGCTGCTTTTCATGCTGTCAGCCATGACATCCTTCCCAATCGCCTGGGACCAATTGCTGGAGTCTCAGAGTACTGACCACCTTGGTTTTGCTCCCATCTCTCAGAGTCCTCATTTTTGCAGCATACAGCAGAGAGATAGGCTGGTCCAGTCGATAGGAAGCAAGCCCTCAGAGACCTGGCTTTACTCCCCTCATGGAACTCCTGTATGACCTCCAGCCGGTGCCTTAGGGACCAAGCTTCAAAGCCTTTTAGTCACCCAAAGATGCAGCTAGGCATCTAGTGGAGTTTACGAAGCACCTAACCTTCTAGGAGCTTTTGAAAATCCCACTAGGTGCCTAAACACCTTGGAAAATTTGGCCTTTAGTCTGCGTGTGACTCAGTGCCCCATCTGTACAATGGGGATAAAGCGCTGGCGTTAGAGGCGCTGTGAGGAGAAATAGGTTAGATATTGTGAGGCACTCAGATACAACAGTGATGGAGCCACGTAAGTACCCCAGGTAGAATGGGAAATCCCACTACTATCCCTTCCCTTGGTTTTGGCCCCTTCTTTTCACCTACCCCCTCACATCTCCCTCTTTTCTGAATGTAACCTTGGCTCAGAGGGCTTGCTGTATTTCTTCTGAGTCCCCTGCATTCTCTCTTCAAACCTCCAGTGCAGAGGGATTCCCGTTTTACAGGTTCAACTAAGGACTTCCAGATCCTTTAATTTAATTACCAGTCCTTTCTTATCTCAATTCCCCTCCTCTGTTTGTAAACAACATGCTGACTCTCTGCCCCAGGGGCACCTCTCTGGAGAACTCATATTCCACACTCAGGGTAGGTCTGCTCTAGAAGTGCTATATCGGCACAGCTGCGCCACTGTAGCGCGTCTGGTAGGGTGACCAGACAGCAAGTGTGAAAAATCAGGACGGGGGTGGGGGGTAATAGGAGCCTATATAAAAAAAAGACCCCCAAATTGGGACTGTCCCTATAAAATTGGGACATCTGGTCACCCTAGCGTCTGGTGACGACGCTCTATGCTGATGGGAGAGTGCTCTTCCGTCAACACAATTACTCTACCTCCGCGAGAGGAGGAAGCTATGTCAGAAGGAGAGCATCTCCCACACACCATGACACCTCTGCCCCTCCAGCCCCACCTTGGTCCCTGCCCTGCTCTGCAGTTGGATTGGTGGTGGCGGGGCCTCCTCTCCCAGAAAGCCAGGGGCAGTAGCACAGGGCCCTCTTCTCTCTTCTGGGAGTGGCAGCAGGGCCCCCACTCACTTGGGCACAGCAGCGTCAGGGTGCCCCCACTGCTTCCCAGGTAGCCGGGATGTCTCTGCTTGGATGGTGGGGCCAGGCTGGGAGTCCTCTTCACCTCGTGCTGCTCAGAGTCTCCTGCTGGGGAGGGTCTGGTAGCAGGGCCCCCAGAACAGTGAGTGAAGCTGGGAGTTAACACCCCATTGAGATACATAGAGCAGTTCCCTCTCTGAGTGATTGTTTCAGGCTCTCTGCAGATTCAGGTGGAGGTTGCTGCTTTGGGTGCACTCAGGTCACAATTTCAGTCTTTTCTTCCCAACCATGAGGACTAGAACTTTTGTTTAAATGAAAGTCGAGGTTCTGATGGAACCCCATGACTCCAAGAGCAGGAGTCCAAGGCACAGGTCTACAGTGCCTGTGCCTTCATGCAGCCCTGGATCTCACAGATCCTTCCAGCCAGAATCATGATCAGGGGACAAAAACAGGAGCAGCTTGGTCCTTTCCTTTCCCCCTCCCCACTTCCTCTGCTTCCTCTCTGAGTCCCGCTATTCCCATCTGGTTGTGTGTATGTATTTGTGAGAGATTTTCTCGGGCATATACTGGCACTAGCATTAGTTCCATCATATGCCTGGTGAATGTAATGGGTCTCTTCCTGGGCAGTTACAAGTAGCCAGATGGTACCTCTGCGATTGGAGCTATGGTAAAGTTATGCGCAGGCGAAGGGTGGTGATTACTAGAATAACTCCCACCAGGGCCATTCTCCTCTCACTGTGGGAGGATCGAAAAGAAAATTGCTGTAATTCATGTTTTAGGATGGTGGTTTCCTGGTCCATCTCTGCAAAGCGAACCAGGTGTGAGCTTCGCATTGTTTATTGCCTGGCTCTGGAGCACTGGCAGTGCGCTCTGTTCTGTACAAGGCAGGATATAAATTCAATTTCCCAAAGAGCTTTCAGTGGATGCACGCAACTGTACCATGGTATCAATGTTACGGGATTGGGCCACCATTCAAATATTCTGTTTCTCTCTATTTTGTCCTTCTTCCCGGGCTTTTCCTTTACTAGTTGCTCACTTGGTACAAGTTAGGGTGGGAATAAAAAGTCTTTCAACCTACTAACTCTGCCAAGCCAGCCCCATTGCTATTTGGGGCTTTAACTTTCCCATCTTGGCTCTGCTTTCATCTCAGCAATGAGGTCTGTGTTGTGACAGCATTACTCACAACGAGTAGTACCTTATTCTCAGTATTTATTATTACTGCAAGTATCGCCTAGAGACCCCATTGTGCAGATGCTACACATACGCATATAACAAAGAGCTTCCAATCTAAATACACAAGAGAGACATGGGGAGGGGGGAAAGGAAGTGTCGTTGCATTTTACAGATGAGCATCTGAGGCAAAGCGAGATTAAGGCTCAGAAGTTCAAAGGTATTTAGGCACCTAACTCCCAATGGTGAGAGAGACCAGGCCGAGGTCCTAGTGTGAATCTGTGGCAAAACTAGGAATTGAATCCAAATCACGTGTGTCCTGGTCCAGTGCCTTAAATGCAAGACCATCTTCCTTCCATTCAGTTCAGAGGGACTGTTTTCCTGTGGGTAAGATACTACTCAGCATGGGTAAGGGTGGAAGGATCAAGGTCCTGAAAGAGTATGTGAATGTCTCACCTGAAAATGACCCAGAGAATGAATACGCTTGGCCAGATCCTCAGCTGATGTAAATGGTGTCCCTCCATTGAAGTCAATGGCTCTGGACCTGCTTAGACCAGCTGAGCGCCAGGACCAGTCTATGTAAAAGTGACACTGTGAGGTCCAACTTGCCCAGAATTTCCAGTTCTGTAAACACAAGTCATGATGGCGCACCGCTCTCAAGCATGCCCCCTTGTGGCACGGTGTGGACCTGCAGTCTCACTGCCCTCTTTCGCTTCCGATTGCTGTCTTGTCAGGACTGATTCCCAGACCGGAGTACTCAGGCCAAGATTCCCCCCTTTGTTGAGTTTATTTATTAGCTCTTGAACAGAGCACAAACTCTTTGGCCCCCCACGTCCACCCCCGCCTCTGGGTGCTAATTCCGGAGCCCCATAGCCTCCTCCTGCACCCATGTGATAATTCCAGTAGGCGTATCCTCCTTGTATTCAGCACAGCTCTCCTCCTGGGACCTGGGCACTATATGCCAGACAAGCTCCTTCTCTTAGGACCAGGAGACCCACAACACTCCCCCTGGACCTGTGTTAAGAATTCAGTCCTTCCGGCCCTGCCCTGTAACAACTCCACAGGCAGCAATCCCAATCCTCCCCTGATCCCATGTCCCTGGGAGTTCGTCTCCTTGGGACCCTGCTCTCTCTAGGAGCACACCCCACCAATTTAGCTCTGGTAGCTTTTTCTCAGGCCCACGTGCTCGTTAGCCAGTTAGCCATGAACCAGCCACCTAGACAGTTAATTACTTACAGGCAGGAGGAAAAAAGGGGTGATTTGCCCCGGCTCCCATTTGAGAGGGCCGGGTCAAACCTGAGTGGTGGTGTGACCCCGGGTGTCAGGTCACAATGCTCACAGCAGGAAGCTGGGCCCTGCCCCATGGGACTCATAGCCTTTAAGGCCAGAAGGGACCATCATGATCATCTTGTCTGATGTCCTGCACATCGCAGGCTACAGAACCTCACCCACCCGCTCCTGTAACAGACCCCTGACCTCTGGCTGAGTTCCTGAACTCCTCAAATCATCATTTAAAAACTTCAAGTGACAGAGAATCCCCCATTTACACTAGTTTAAACCAGTGATCCCTGCCCCATGCTGCAGAGGAAGGCGAAAACCTCCCAGGGTCTCTGCCACTCTGAACTGGGGGGAAATTCCTTCCTGACCCTAAATATGGTGACCAGTTAGACCCTGAGCATGTGGGTGAGACCCAGCAGCCAGACACCAGGGAAAGAATTCTTTGTAGTAACTCAGAGCCCTCCCCATCTAGTGTCCCATGTTTGGCCATTGGGGATATTTGCCAATTGCAGTCCTGGATGGGCCATATGCCATTGTAGGGGGGGGAGGGATAGCTCAGTGGTTTGAGCATTGCCCCCTGCTCCTAAACCCAGGGTTGCAAGGTCAATCCTTAAGGGGGCCGTTTAGGGATCTGGGGCAAAAATCTGTCTGGGGATTGGTCCTACTTTGAGCAGGGGGTTGGACTAGATGACCTCCTGAGGTCCCTTCCAACCCTGATATATATATATATATATATATAAAAATACCATCCCCTCCATAACCTTATCAAGCTCAGTCTTGACACCAGGTAGGTTTTTTGCCCCTGCAACCTCCCTTGGGAGGCAGTTCCAGGAGCCAAATCACCACTCTGGGGAGAATGCACTGTGGGCTCACTCTCCAGCCCCCTCACCCCAGCCTCCTCTCAGTGATAATCTTGTTGGAAGGTTAAGGGGGCCTCAGTTTCAGATTGTGTCCCCCACCCAAACAAAACAAAAAAACCTTGTGCAGCCCTGATTACAGTTGGCCTGAAATGAGCTCATCTCCATGAATAAGCCCATCATGGGTAGACTGGGTGGGGTAGCTCAGTGGTTTGAGCATTGGCTTGCTAAACTCAGGGTTGTGAGTTCAATCCTTGAGGGGGCCACTTAGGGATCTGGGGCAAAATGAGTAGTTGGTCTTGCTAATGAAGGCAGGGGGCTGGACTTGATGACCTTTCAAGGTCCCTTCTAGTTCTATGAGATAGGTATATCTCCATAAAATTTAAAGGGACCAGTCATCCCATGATGTAAGCTTCTACACTACATTAAAATACGCTTACACACAATGAGCTTCTTTTGTACAAACCCACAACACAACTGTACTCTGCAATGCGATTGCCTTCATAATCAATTATTTTTAACCTGGGTATCCTTTTGAAACAGGCCTAGGAGAATAAATGGTGGCAGTTTCTATGTACAATCAACAACCTGACCCAGCTCACTTCGGTATTATTTAGGTCGCCCAGCGGCATTTCTCTGTCCTGGGGCTAAGTATCAGCTGGTGATATTGCCTGTTAGCTCTCACTTTCTGTATCTCATGGGGCTGAGGGTCCTTGGCATCTCCCCTGGCGATGGCCCCATTGTATAGGTTTTAATTTCTCATAATAAAAGTGACCTGTTCCTGGATGCCCGTCACTAAGTTCTCTATTGACTTTCCCTCCTGCTCTATCACAGTAAACTCTCCTTCCCCTCTGTCCCAGACTAAAGGGATTTTTTGCTGCTTCCATCTATTTTCCCCAGCATGCTGGGCTAACTCAAGGAAAGCCTCCCAAATAGTCCTGGATTTCAGGTTTCCATTATTCTACTCGAGCTTCATTTTCCAAGGGAGACATAGAGCTAGTGACTTTTCTGTCGCCAGCTGTGAAGCCGCCATCTTGGCCAAGGTCAGGGATTAGAGCTGGGTGAAGAACTGATGTCGGGTTCCCTGGCCATTCTGAAAGAGCAAAAAGAAAAATTCGGTTCAGGCTGAACTGAAACTAACATTTTTTTAATTATTTTTTTAAGCAAACCAAAAAGTCGATTGACCCGAAAGGAAATGTTTCATTTGGTTTGAGCTTTTTTACATGATTTTAATTTAAAAAAAAATTGAAGTCAATTTTGAAATGAAAAGTCAGAAAAATTGAAAAGTTTAAAAATGTCAAACTAAAAAGTTTCTGTTTTAAAGATTTTTTAAAAGGTCTTCAGCTGAAACAGTTCAGAAATTTGACATGAATTCGCACAGTGTTTTGGTTTTGGTGGTGGGGAAAGTTGCAACCAAAAACTTTCACTCAGCTCAATTGGAGATGAAACCAGGGACCTTTAGAGGTGACCCACCGCCTTCTAGAACTTTAGCTAAAGTCTATGCCCCATAGCTGTCAGAAATAGAAGAAAGTCAGATAAAGGCGAAAAGAATGATTAGGGGACCTGGGAAAACTTTCATATTAAGAGAGAATGAAAGGACTGGGATTGTTACTGGAGACTTGTAAGGGGACATGATAAAAGTATATGAACTAATGCTTGGACTTGAGATGGAAGATAGGGAACTTCTGTTCTGCCTGTCTCATGCCACAACAACAGGGGGGAGTTCAATGAAAAAAGGTTGCAATTTCATAACCGATAAAAGGAAATACTTTTTCATACAATGTGTAATTAGACTGTGGAACACACTGCCACAAGGTGGTGTTGAGGCAAAGAAGTTAACAAGATTCGAAGTGGGAGTGGATGCTTATATGGGTAACAAGACTATCCAGGGTTATAACAGTTAATGTTAAAAATACTATCAGAAAGGAGCTAAAATCTCATGTTTCAGGGCTCGAACCTATCTCTCACTAGCAGGGGTTAGGATGAGACCTTCATATGAGGACAGATAATCCTACACGTGCCTACTGTGGGGTTTCTTGCAATTTCCTCTGATGCATCAGGTGTTGGCCATTGTCAGAGACAAGATACTGGACTAAATGTACCTTGGATCTGATCCACTCTGGCAGTTCCTATGTGACCTCCCAACTCCAGTGCAACTCTGTCAGAGCAGCAATTCCCTTTTGAAGACAGGTATGTCACATTCTCCAAGAAAAAATAACCCCCAGTAAAACAGTCAGAATCAATCCATCGAGAGCCAGTTCAAGATGGATTTAGTCTGAGGCAGAGCAGAGGAAATCCAACCTATCAAGGTAGTTTTGTGGCGCTCATTACTAGGGTAGCTGAGCTCTTCACAAACACTAATTATTTTATCCTCCAAACTTTCATATGGAGAGAGAACGAAAGGATTGAGATTGTTTACCTCCGTCCTGGGAGCAGTGACTCTGACAAAGATTTGGGGGTCATGGTGGATAATCAGCTGAACATGAGTGCCCAGTGCAATGGTGTGACCGAAAGGGCTAATGCGATTCTGGGCTGCATAAACAGGGGAATCTCGAGTAGCAGCAGAGAGGTTGTTTTACCTCTGTATCTGGCACTGGTGCGACAGCCGCTGGAATGCTGTGTCCAGTTCTGGGGTCAACAATTCAAGAAGGATGATGATACATTGGAGAGGGTTCAGAGAAGAGCCACGCGAATGACTGAAGGATTAGAAAACATACCTCATAGGGAAAGACTCAAGGAGCTCGACCTATTTAGTTTAACAAAGAGAACGTTAAGGGGTGAGTTGATCACAGTCTCTAAGTACCTATATGGGGAAGAGAAATTTAATAATAGAGACAAAGGTCTAACAAGATCCAATGGCTGGAAGTTGAAGCTGGACAAATTCAGACTGGAAATAAGGTGTAAATTTTTTAATAGTGAGGGTAATTAACCATTCGAACAATTCACCAAGGCTCATAGTGGATTCTTCATCTTTAAATCCCTCTATGAGGTGGGGCAGTATTACGGTCCCCTTTTACAGATGTAACGGGAACATTAAGAGCCAGGCTTTGATAGCCTTACACATATTGATCTAAAATTCCAGCCCAGCAGCCGTGATCCTATTGGAGTTAATGGATCTCCTCATGGAATAAGGTGCTGTTCCCCACATGTAAGGATATTTGAACTTGCCCCAATGTGACTTGCCCCTGATCTCTCCGGAAATCTGTGGCAGCAGCAAGCATTGAATCCAGATATCCTGAATCCCAGGCAGGTGACTTAATCCCAAGACCATCCTTCCCCATATCTGGGAAAGATTATAGAATATGAAAAAGGCTCTGGGTCAAATGAATCCTTGCTGTAACCCTATTGACTTCAATGGCGTTGCAGGTGGGATGAATTTGGCCCTGTTTGTTTACACACACTGCATAATTACTGCAGGAAGCTTAGTGTATCAGAGCAGAATTATCAAAGCCACCTTGGACACAACCATATGGCAGAGGCTGGAAGATTAGCATGTTCCAGTCCTTGTTTGCTGGCTGTCAGCCTGTCTCCCTTCCCAGAGAATGCACTCTCCTCCCAGCTTCAGAGTCTGGCCTGATTACAAAGCCCAATTCTATGTGGCAGATTATTATGGGAATCTTAAAGGGCAGCACGCCAGTTTTTCATGCAATATATTTTCTGGAAGCACCTTCTCTTTGATATTGTCACTGCCCAGATACGCACGTCTCCATGTTCTTTCTGTGTTTCCATCTCCTGCTCCAGATATGGCTCCCTCGGTGGGGACCTCATGAACAGGTGGGGCCAGATCCCCAGATGGGGTTGTAAATCAGTGTCACTGCATTGAAGCCAACAGAGACAGCCGATTTACACCAGCTCAGAATCTGGCCCGTCATTTTGTGACCACTCTGTTGGTCGGATCCACCAAAGGTCTGTCCGCAAACTCATTTCTTCAGGGCTGGCGGAGAGCAATGTGGCATGCTGCAGACAGCATCCAGCAGCAATGGGTGTGACAGCCGCCATCTGGCTGCAAAGCCAGGGAACAAAAGGGGGAAGGCTGGCCAGAGCTGCCTGCTGTACTCCATCTCTCAACAAGGGGCATGTCTGGGCATGGTGGGGGTGTGAGCATGTACCCCATGCACTGGCGAGCGTTGGCAGGGTGCACCTGCCACGCTGCTTCAAAAGAGTAGCAACCCCAGTGCCAAGCAAATCCTGGGCCAAATCCTCAGCTGGGGTAAATCAGCCTAGCTCCACTGAGGCTCTGCTGATTTGTTCCAGCTGGGAATCCAACCAATTATGCCTGGCATTGGTGTCATGCTTTCCTCCACCACACTGCTTGCTCTCCCCAGGCTCGCAAAAGCCAAGACGTGGCTGGTAATGTTTTCCTTCTCCCAGGGAGAAGAGCCTTCAAATACAGACCACTTACAGTCACAGACATGCACTGAGTTTGTCAGGACTTAACTAGACAAAAGGACAAACAGACAACATCAGCTGTAAGAAGGGCACCGTTACGGGCTAGATCTTCAGCGGCCGTAAAGCTGTTTAGCTCTCGTGGCTCTCACTAGAGGATCAAAATGAGATCAGCTGACACAGATTTGTATCAAATGCTGCCCAACCTTCCATGCTCAGCCTTAATTCTGGCATTTCCTAACTGCTGAGTGCTTGGCTTTGCAACCTTAGTATTCCTTTAATGGAGTTTTTTGGATGTTATATATATTCTGTTTCCTTGAACTGGCCAGGCAAATCATATTGGCCATGTTTTTCAAGAGCGCTTTCCAGGAATAGCCTGCTGTTGAAAGCACACTGCCAAAGGATAACGTTGTCCTGTAGCCCGTATGCAACATTTGCCGAAAGGCTTGGAGAAGGCAGGAAGTCAGGTGGGAAGTTACATGCCGGGGGGATATTTTAAGGGAAGGCTTCTTCTCACGTTGCAAGCTTTCTGAGAAGACAATCTGGAGAAGCCTGAGCAGGACAAGTGCCTCTTGCACAGGCATAGTGCACACACCAGCACGATACGACTGGCAGGCTGGAGGGAAGCACAGGTTGGCTGGCAGCCAAAGGCAGTTTGCTGCTTACAAGAAATGAAAGAGAAAGGATGCAGCAGGGGAGGATGAGGATGAAAAAGGGAGGGAAAATGTGTGTCTATTATTACGACCCGCTTGGGAAAAGAGACAGCAATGGAGTCAGCGGAAAGTCAATGAGTTTCACTTTTGCCCTGGGTCCATGCGTTCCATCAGCACCTCTGGAGGCTCAGAGAACTTCACTGTTTGTCTCCTGCCTGCGCTGCATCAGCCGGATCCAGAGCTCGCTGAAATCAATGGAATCACTTCCATGCACTTTAAATTAGGCCCCAAGTCGTCCTGTCACGGGGACCCCAGGCAGGTGATGTATGTGTAACTCAAGTTACACCGTGCCGTTCTGTCACCCTCTAGTGGCTGGACCACATAGAGGCTTCTGAGTTTGCTACTGCTTTTGAGCCAGGTCTTTTAGTTCAGGAAAACTCTTTTGTGGCCCAGCCACCAGAGGGGGGCAGAGAGCCAAGCTGTGTAAGCATGAGTTACACATGGACCTGCAGTTCCCTCCAGAATTTCTCACCACAACTCCTCCAGAGAGGAGCCAATATTAGGTGCTCCCAGAATCAGTGTGCGCTGTCATCCCCCGCGGGTCTGATTGAGAGCTGGAACTGCAGAACACGGAGCCTCTATACAGAAGCACACAGTGCTGCTCCTGGAGCATTGGCCCTGACCCAGCAAATTATTTTTCTAATTATATTTCTAATATCAGCTTCCTCTTCCAGTTTCAATATGCCAGCCCCGGGGTGGAGGAAGGCGGCTCCTTGATTGCAACCACACTGTTTGGGTTGTGGGGGCGCAGCTGCCCTTAACGGGGTAGTACACTCCTTCCCACCATCCCTGCCACATATCTCAGGTCCACATTTATTACAAAAAGGAAACTTAATATAAAAATTCTCCATCCCAGAACCAAAGCATCAGCACTTTCGCTCAGCTCTCTAACATTTCTCTGCGTCACGCACAAACGACAGCTTACCTTTTACCCGTCTTGCATTCCTTGGGCACCCAAAATTTCTGAGAAGGTTGACAGGAGTTTAGACATTCAATGAACACAAGAGCTACAGCTACGTTGAATATGTCGCTTGTGTGACAGTCGTCAAAACAGTGCTGTTCAAATTGCTTGTTAGAAGAATTGTAAGTGTTGTGACTGGTATATTTCCTCGTGTTGTTTACTGATGGCTTGTTTCTTTGTGGCTATACTTTCTTAAAAGCAATGAAAAAGGCTTTTTTTAAAAAAAGAGGAAAAAATACCTTTTTTGCTCATTGTTTTCCAATTGTGTTTTGTGCCCAGCTCAATATAAAGTGGTGTTTAAAAGTGTATTTGATATGAATGTTTTCGGGATTGTGAAACAATTGTTCTTGGAGGAAAACCTGTTTTCAAAGAACAAACATTTCTGCCTGTAAAAATCCCATAAATAAACCTCTCCAGCACATTAGTTTCGTAAGTGAAGACCTAATCCGAAGCCCACTGACACCAGTGAATGTCTTTCCACTGAAGAAATTCAACAGTTAAGCAACATTAACTTGGCCACATTCTAAGCGTGTATTTAGCAACGTGCACAGTTATGCAAAACTAGAGCTTCTTGAAAAATTTTGGATGGAACAGCTTTCCATCGGTGTGACAGGGTGTACTAAGCCCCCCTGCTTGAGGCCTCACAGACCTACCGCACCCCGCCTCAAAAAAGGAGCAGTGAAGGTGAGTCCTCCGGCCCTGCCTAGAGAGGCTGCAGGGAAGCAGCCAATCAGAGCCCAGCAGGCCCAGTTAAAAGGCGCTGCAGGGCCTGAGCAGATCAGTTCCCGGAGGGGAGCGGAGGAGCAAGGAAAGTGCTCTTTGCTGGAGTTTAAGGGAGTGCCAGAAGACGGGTGCTGGTGAGAGTGGCATTCCATGAGGAAGAACTTCAGCCCTGAGGGAGGGGTGAAGTGGAAGGGGCTATGTGGGAA
Source organism: Terrapene triunguis (assembly GCF_002925995.2). Lineage (NCBI taxonomy): Eukaryota > Metazoa > Chordata > Testudines > Emydidae > Terrapene > Terrapene triunguis. Next base: position 16,018,037 of record NW_020699373.1, on the reverse strand, counting down.
CTGGCCCAGGGAATACAACAGCAACTATTACAGGAAGCAGCACAGGGCTGCTATGTGTTGAGTCCATGGATCGGGACCCGGAGCAGTGGGCGGGCCTGAGTTTCCCCACCGGCCACTGGCAGGGTGGCCTAAGCCCTGAGGAGGGGACAAGGTTTGTTTAGAGGCCCAAGTGGAGGGCAGGACTTGAAGAGTCTCCAGGGAGGAGGCCCTGCGGGCACTGCGCTATACCAAGGCAGACGTGCACTTAAAGCTAGCCCGGAAGGGGCTGAGGACTGAGCTCAGAGACCGAGTTAAAGACATTATCGAGGGCACAGGGACAGGCCCTGTTGGACCTTTTACCCCCCAAAGGGGTTAATTCCTCCATTTTAGATGTTGTGTGACTTAGCCAGAGGGCTAAGCCACTGAAGACCAACATGATGAGGGCACAAGCCAACGGGGAGTGCCAGGCAAAGTAGAGAGTGCAGGTTCGCACCCGCCAACAAAAGGCCCTCACAAGAGGTGAGCGCACCCCATCACAATCGGAAAATGCTGTTTTGTCAAAATCAACATGTTTTGTGGGAACACATCGAAACATATCATTTTGATACGGTCAAAATGTTTTGTGTTGATTTCATCATGTCACTCCAACTTTCTCATTTCAATGTTTGTATTATATTCGAAATTAGTATAGAATAGAATATAGTCAAAAGGAAACTTTTTAACTTGATCAAAGCAAAATGCTACAGAAAGGTTAAGATTTTTTCCAAAACAAAATTGTGGTTTCATGAAAAATTTCAAGGTTTCTACTTTTCATCCAGAATCAGAACAAAAACAAATTTTGAGATTTCAAAATTTTTCACAGCTGGAAATTCCGTTTTTCAGCCAGCTCTATGCAAAATACTATCTGTGTTACATGTGCAATGTGTCAAAATGTTGTGGGAATGAATCTTAAATTTAGACTTTTTTCTTTGTGCATTTAAAGTCACATCCCCAGCACTGCATTAATCCACTTTCTCCCTCGTTGAAAAGGGCACAGCCATCAGAAATTGGCAATCTAACGCTAGGAAAACCTTGCCTTGTCATTATGTGAACCCACTGAAGCAAGGGTGACTTTCCATTATCTAGAGTGGTGCCTTCGAAGTACTGCATGTACTATGTGTGATCAATAGTGTTTATATCTAGTGTGGTTTCTTCTGGCTGGCTTGCCCTGGAGGTGTCGCACATAAGAAATGAAAACAATTGACTACCAGCAGAAACTAAAGGTCTCATGAACTCTGTTCTAAAGGCCAACTTATGGCATTGGAAGTACATGAGCTTTCCAGCTGACTTCACAGGCAGTAGCACATACATGTTTACAGGAAGAATTTGGACTTAAAGGGATCCCAACAGCATGCAATCTAGTCAACTTTCAATGACCAGGAGTCATACAGTTGCTTCATCTGCCCTTGGGTCCCTATGTCAGTTTTTATGGTTCAGCAATCACAGTTTAATATTGCTCCAGAAACATTTTTCTCTCCCCTTTCTGTGTGCACAAGATCCACATAAACAAATGGGAAACTGTCCCCGCAGCTACTTGCACATGTGATTCACTTTGCTCACAGGGGCAGTCCCACTGTAGTCACCTGATGGGCCTGTTTCTCCTAAGAAGCAGGAGCAGCTCCGTGTACACCAGTGTGAATGCAGCTTCGGTGAGAGGAGGGGCAGACTGGGTAAAATGTGAGCAATGTGAAGTGCTAGTGTCGATGTTTGCAGGACCGGGGCCTATCTGACTCCAGGGGGAGAGAGTGAAATTGACTCTACACAAAGTGCTGTCAAATGCACAAGGTAATGGTTAAATGCTAGAGGTGGTTAACAATGAGGTAGTTAATTATATATTCTCGTAGGCAGTAGTGCTCAATAAACCTGTCTGGAGGCTGAGGGCTGATCCTGATCCTAGAGCTCTGGGTGAGCACAAAATCCTAGGAGCCTCTTTAAGTTACAGGAGACTGCCAGGTTGTCCTCTGGGCCCCTGCGCTGCTTGGAATCTTTGCAGTGCCCCAATGCTCTCCTTCTGCCTCCAGCATGCCAGGGCAGGGGGTCTTACAGCTGTGCTCTGCAGTGCCGACACCCAGGGGATTCTTCCCCAGCCAAATATGGGGCTTTTAGGGCCTCTTCTTGCCTCTGTTTCTTGGTGTAAAGGGGCTGGAGTGTGGTGAGGACCTCACCCCTAATCTGCGCCTGAGAAAAGTAAACCCATATATGTCATCTGCAGGCCTTGTGGCCTCTCACGGAGTCCTGCTAGTGTCAGCAGGGTGGTCAGCTCTCCAGTCTGGACAAGAGTCTTGCAGTAGTCGATGGTTTTCTTAAAGCACCAGATCCTGAAGTCAGGAGAATCTCAGCTTCCGTTGTAAAGAAGTACGTTTCTAGCCCTCACAGTTGGCAGAGAAAAGCTTGACAACGTGACCCCTGTGTGCCCCCCAAAACAGAAGGCAAATTGAGAGAGCCCCACATTTGTTGTTTTAATAAAATCCCATGATTGGCTTAACAATCTCATGATTTGGGGCGGGGGATTTGACTTATGGTTTTTGAGTTTAGTACGGTGATACTGTTTCCCAATGAGCAAGGTACTGGCCTGGGACTCTAGTCCCTGCTCTACCTGTTGTGTAACATCGGACAAGTCAATTCAATTCTGTTTCCCCTCCCATGTTTTGTCTGTGCTCAGATACAAGCAATGGGCAGACAGATACAACTCTAAGGGTGCATCTACACGGCAGCAGGGAGGTGTGATTCCCAGCTCATGCTACCTCTGATTGAACTGGTGCACTAAAAATACCAGTGTGACCACCTGAATACGAGCCCATCCGAGATCCTAGATACATACTCAGCCCGCTAGCCCAAGCTGTCCCACAGCCAATGCTATTTTTAGCATGCCACCTCGAGCAGAGCTAGCGTGTGTACGTCTCCTTTAGCTGGGAATTCCCAGCTGCAGTGGATGCATACCCTTAGACCAGTGGTTCCCAAACTTGTTCCGCCGCTTGGGAGCTGCTGGAAGCAGCGGCCAGTACGTCCCTCAGCCCACGCCACTTCCAGCAGCTCCCATTGGCTTGGAGCAGCGAACCGCAGCCACTGGGAGCCGCGATCGGCCGAACCTGCGGACGTGGCAGGTAAACAAACCCGGCCCACCAGGGGCTTTCCCTGCACAAGCAGCGGAACAAGTTTGGGAACCACTGCCTTAGACAGACAGATCTATGTTAGATTGTAAGCTGTTCAGAGTAAGTCAGGGACTGTCTCACTCTGTGTTTGTACAGCGCCTAGAGTGGCAGGAGCCTGATCTCTGTTAAGGCAATACAAATAATTTCAGCTATAAATGTTGAGAAGTATTTTTGATCTTTTACATAAGAACATAGGCGCAGCCATACTGGGTCAGACCAAAGGTCCATCTAGCCCAGTATCCTGTCTTCCGACAGTGGTCAATGTCAAGTGCTTCTGAGGGAATGAACAGAATAGATAATCATCAAGTGAGCCTCCCCTGTCACCCATTCCCAGCTTCTGGCAAACAGAGGTTAGGGACACCATCCCTGCTCATCCTTGTTAATAACCATTGATGAACCTATCCTCCATGAACTTCTCTAGTTCTTTTTTGAACCCTGTTATAGTCTTGGCCTTCACAACATCCTCTGGCAAGGAGTTCCACAGGTTGACTGTGCATTGTGTGAAGAAATACTTCCTTTTGTTTGTTTTAAACCTGCTGCCTATTAACTTCATTTGGTGACCCCTACATAACATTAGCTTTCCAGAATTCCCTTAGAAAAACCATATCTTAACTGTTCACAGAAAAGGAACACACTACATCAGGTCAGTCCTTTTTTGGTTCAAGCAGATGCGGTTTGTGATTCACAGAAGGAAAACAAGAGATGCGTGGAAATTATACAGAAACAGAATCTGGTTAATTCTACCTTCCCCTCAGTCTTACAAAAAAAACCATTATCATCATGGTTTTGTCCTGCACGGAAAAAGAACCTTTGTGGAAACATGAGATCCTGGGGAAAGTAACCAAATTGAGCTTGTGGCATGGTTTGGGCTGAAGGTTGCTTTTCGTCTTGAAACCAGCAGAGTTTGCCCGTCCCCAAATTTGGAAACTTTGGAAAGGCACTGTAGCGGGGTGGTCACCCCGCTCCTGCCCTGAAGGGCTTAAAACAGCCCTGGGAGAGGGCTGCAGCAGGGGAAAAACTGGGCTGATTGGGGGGAGCAGCCGCAGGTGGGGCCACGCCGCAATCAGACTACAGCTGGTCCTATAAGAGGGCTGAGGGCCAGAGACTGAGACAGCCTCTCTCTCTAGCTTTTGAGAGAGAGAAGGACCTGGCTGCCTGGGAGCTGAGAAGGGTGGAGCAGTGCTGGGGAAGGGCAGAGGGAGCTGGGGAGCTCCAGCCTAGCAAAGCCCCAGGCTGCAGGCCGAGTTAAGGGCCCACAAAAGGTACTAGGGCTGCAGAGGGGCAGCCCAAGGATAGGCAGAGGCAGCTGGTCCAACCCTGCTTGCCAATGATGAGTGGTTTACAGACTGCCGTCTGCCCCAGTGAGCGGGGCTAGACGATGACTGGCAGTAGCCACTGAGGCAAGGTGGGAATAGAGGGTTGGGGGTTCCCCTGGGTGGGGAGACCCAGATTGTGGGTTACTACGGGGGCAGAACCCTGACATAGAAGGGCACCGGGGTCCAGGAGGGACACGGGGGCCAGCAGCAGGCGAGACACCGGCCAGCAGAGGGCGCTCCGGGCTGGAAGAGCTAATTCCCAGGACGACCAGCAGGAGGAGCCACGCCGGTGTGTCGTCACCCCGCCACAGTCCATTGCTGAGTCCATTCTGAAGATGGATTTGACTGGATCATCAAAATTTGGTGGAAACACACGGTCAAATCAGCTGGTCCTTTAAAAAGAACAGTGTCTTATTTTAATCTGGAGAGAGTGAACGTGGGGCCAGGACAGAGCTGTTTAGTGGATAAAGACTCTGGAGTGGGAGTCAGGAAACTTTCCATCTTTTCCTAGCTGTGTCACTGACCGGCTGGGTGACTTGGGAAAGGCATGGCCCCGCACTGTGCCTCTGTTTCTCCTTCTAGCCTATGTCTGTGCCGTCTATTTCAATTGCAAACTCATCCGTGCAGGGGCTGTCATTCCCGAGGTGGATGCCCAGCGCACTGGGGCCCTGCTCTGTCATACAAATCATAAGAAATCCATAAAAATGAAACCCTGCCTTGTGTGTCCCAAGCTGTGCTCTGGTGGAGGCCCCTGGGAGCCAGCTCGGGAGCAGCACGAAGGCAGATAATGAGGAAAACATGGCATGAGTCTTGATCCTTTTGTCAGCGATCACAGTCAATAGAAAAGGCTGGAAGCTAAGAACAACTGAATTGCAAGCTGTTGCCTTAGGGATCCTCTTAGTAATTTAGTGTTTTCTGTTGTTTGACTGATTTTTGTTTAATATTTCACCAAGTTGTGACGGCCTTGGAAATGAGGCTCCAAAAGCATCTTTGGAAGTTTGCTAACAACCTTCCCAGTTATGGCCCTCTCTCCACTGCTCACTTTAAGGACAAGTTATCATGATCATAGAACCGTAGGGTTAGAAGGGACTACAAGGGTCATCTAGTCTAACCGCCTGCCACGATGCAGGATTTGTTGTGTCAAATTGTGATAGTCCAACTCTGCACTTAGGTTCAAAACACTTCCATGCTCCTTCTCAGGCCCCGGTCTCCATACCTGGGGACCCCTTTAGTCCACGTTTCCACATCTCGATCACAAGGTCCTCAAAAAGTGCAGTTGCTTTGCAGTACCTCGGTCCAGGTTTGGCTTCCCTGACAAAGGGTGTTTTACCCACCACAATCCCCTTAACAACTGTCTGGTGTGCTGAGAGTTTCATCCTGAGAGTTTCCACATCTGGAACTCAACATGCACGACTTTAGCACATCTCGCCACGTACAACTGGGACCGCACCTGCGTCAGCGGGTGATGGTCGCCTTCCAGACCTGGGCGTGGCGAAGGTGTCCACGTGGTGTTCTTTCTGACCCCACCGTGCACGGTTCACCTCGGAAAAAGACTGCACCACTTCCAAGCCCTAACAAGAGCTGGAACGTCGAGATTGGAATTGTGGGCCCGGAGTCCAGAGAAGCACCGAGAGACCTCAATGGGGGACGTTCAGGACCAGAACTGGGTGGGAATTTTTCGCTGAAATGGCTTTTGCTGGAAAATGCTGAGTCACTAAAACTTTTCATGGAAATGGTACAGTTTTGACAAAACTTTCTCAGGTCCAGGATGGAATTTCTGGTTCTAAAGGGAAAGCCAATAGCCACGGGGTTAGGACACGCAGCTGGGCTGAGGGAACCACAGGTTCACATACCTGCTGTGCCTGATTCACAGTAGGATTTTTGAACCGAGGTTTTCTACATCCTGGATGAGTGCCCTAACCACTTGGCTACAGAGCCAGTCTCCTAGCTGTACAGCAGCTGGCAAGGGGATTCCCAGCTTAGGTAGCCATACGCATGCTAGCGCACTAAAAATAGCAGTGTGGCCAAGGGATTGTGGAGCAGGATTGTATTCCGGCAGCTAGCCTGTGATTATATTTAGCAGGCCAGTTCTGCTCCAGCTAGCATGTGCGTGTCTACCCAAAGCAGCTGGGTGGCCAGGCCCTTCATCTCTCCTGTTGGACTTCTTCCACTTTGTATAAATAATTAAATCAGACACTTGCTCTATAGCCCGGTGGTTAGACCAGTTGGGGATCCAGGCTCGAGTCCCTGCTGCAAAGCAAGACCTTGAACCTGGGTTTTCCTCATCCGGGCCCTAACCACTAGGATGTTGGCTGGTTCGAGGCATTTGTCTCCCAAATGCAATTCTTGTGTTCTGACCAGTTCTGCTCAGGACCTGTGACAATCAAGCTCAGCACATCGGGGGCACATTGGAGTTGAAAAAGTGGGCACTGGTGTCACAAGGGGTGCTGCTTTGGAGCTGAGTTCTATTGTAAACCTAACCCTGCTGTGTGTCTACATGGGCGCCTGTGGTATCATCTGATGCCAGGTCGCGGTGACTTTATTAATACTCCAGGCAGCCAGACACACAGTGACTCATCAGTAGGTCTGAGGAAGCATATTATTACTGTTCATGTTGCTCCGCCTTCAAGACTCCTGCCTACCAGGAATCTGTCCAGTATAAATATTTATGGCTGAGTTATAAACTCCTGAAAATAGGGCTTTCGAGCGGAAATGCTGACAGAGCCGTAACTCTAACGATGCTGGCAGACATCACTATAATATTCTTTCAAATCGAATCGGTACAGTAAAAAAATGTAATAATCAGGCTACCGCTACAGTCGCTCGCCAAGTAGCTTGTCCTTTTAGATTGGTTTTCAATGAGTGTCATCGTGGTGGGGTTACAAACATTGCTATTGCTAAGTACTCGCGGTTCGAAGAGCTTTGAAAGCGTCTGTCACCCAGTCGGTTAGAAAATGGTAGTATTTTCTCACACCGTGTGAGCTGTACCTTTTCAGCATCGTTTATAAGTCGTTAGCCTTTATAGTTTGATACATTGTGCGGATCGCTTCAAAAGCAGCTGCTGTGGGGTTAGCATCAGCTGGCTTGGTGTTTCCAGATTTCCAGCTTTCATTAAGATTCGGGATTTTGTTTTCTTTCCCCCTTGCTTTAAGCTGTCCATTGCTCTGCGGGATTGGTGCAGAATAACCGTAGATCGCTTAGGGGCCTACACACTTTATTGGTGCTCTTTCCTGCAGGGTTTCTCGGTTTTATTTTGGGAGCTGAATTTCCCTGCAGCGTTCTAACCTTCATGCTGAAGAAAAGGGTGCTGGCTTGTTCCTGGGGTCTGCTTTCTGATCACGTGATCCTTTGGTACCTGCACTGAGGAACGGTTAATCGGTGCAGTAAATTGCCCTGCAAGACAGGGTTCTGTCTACTTTAGGAATAAAGGGGACCAGCAAAATTAATATCAGTAAACTTTCAAGGAAAGAAATACAGCTGAGTATTTGCTCTCTCGCTGTGGTCCTACTATGGCCACCATCGCATCTGAGCCCCTCGCAATCTTTAATGCACTTATCCTCACAACACCCTGTGAGGTAAGGGAATGCTATGGTCCCCATTTTACAGATGGGAAACTGAGTCACAGAGAGACTAACTGACTTAACCAAGACTGGGCAGGATGCTTGGGGCGGAGCAGGGAATTGAACGTGGGTCTTCTGAGTCCTAGGTTTGTGCAGTAGCTAGTGAACCAGCATTTCCTTAAGCTTAGAGCTGCTCTTTACCACCGAGCTCAAGCCATAGGGGCTTGTGAGTAGTACAGTCCCTGGTTAGTTTCTCAGACAGTGACTCATTTTCTAAATTTGTCCTGGTTCTTGCTGCTGAGACCAACCTGCTTCTGGTCCATCCGTGCAGGGAGATCTTTCTGTACGTCATAGAGAACCCTCCCGTCCTGCCCCCTCTGACAATGGCCCTCTGCTCAAACGCATCCATGATGCAGCTTAGCTCTAATCTTTTAAACACCTCCAGCACAAATCTGGCAGGTGGCTGGTTGCACCCAGTAGAACTGGGGTTTGGCAGCCTGGGGAACACAGATTGGATGCCTCTCTCAGTGAACACTGGGAGTCTGTGAGGAAACCAGCCTTGGTATTGGCCCATTTCAAGGGCCTACCTCCCATCCCACACGCCCTGTCTTATATCCCATCAACAGATGACAGAGCTGAACTGACTATATTGGGGGTAACTGTGTCTCCTGTGCTTGTCAATGTCCTGACATTGCAAGAGTGGACAGGATTGCAGATACAGTAATAACCCAAGCAGGTGGAAGCAGCTCATTTTTATTTTCTTTATTGATTTCACTTTGTAATGCAGAATACACATCCTGAGTGTATCTATTATAAAAACACCCAGGCAGCCTAAAGATCTGAAATCTGTAACCTGAGCTGCTTGTTTCTTAAGCCATGGAAGTAATAGGCAAGTGCAAAAGCTTTGAAATCCCCAGGCAAGCGGGGAGGAACAATGAAAACACTGGATGTTTCAATGCATTGACAATGCCTTCATTTGCAGTATCCTTTGGATGCATAAACAGGGCAATGTTGAGCAGGAGTAGAGACATTATATACCTCTGTATTTGACACTGGTGCAACTGCTATTGGAATACTGTGTCCAGTTCTGGTGTCAAGCAGATAAATTGGAGAGGGTTCAGAGAAGAGCCGTGAGAATGATTAAAGGATTAGAAAATCTGCCTTGTAGTGATAGATTCAAGGAGCTCAATGTCTTTAGCTTAACAAAGAGATGGTTAAGGGGTGGCTTGATCACAGTCCATAAGTACCTACATGGGGAAGAGAAATTTGACAATAGAGGGCTCTTGCATGTAGCAAACAAAGGTCTAACAAGATCCAGTGGCTGGCAGTTGAAGCTAGACAAATTCTGATTAGAAAAAAGGTACATATTTTGAACAGCAAGAGTAATTAACCATTGGAACATTTACCAAGATTTGTGGTGGATTCCCCATCACTGGAGAGATTAGCTGTTTTTCTAAAAGATATGCTGTGGTTCAGACAAGAATTAATTCAGTGAAGATCTCTGGCCTGTGTTATACAGAAGGTCAGCCTAAATGTTCTCAGTGGTCCCTTCTGGCTTTATAATCCATGGATCTGTAAATATATGTATCTTTTTGAAGCACTGTCTCTGAAATACGCTTTTTGAGAGCACCAGGTGATACAGAAGTGCTGAAAATTCACTGCCTCCCACTGAGGTCAACAGGAGCCACTTGGTACATTTGTAAATCCAGACACTGATTGAGGTGTCTAGATATAGCTTTAGGAGCCCAACTTAAACTCCCACTTTGAAATCTTTTCTTCAAAGTCACATCTGGAAGTATTGGCTTTGGCAGGTGGCACATCAACAGAGCTGTGGCGGTGCATGCACACCCTGTCCCCCTTCAGGATGGATTGTGGGTGCGCTGACACCACAGTTACAGTCTACCAGACTGTCCTGGACCTCACAACAGTGCGGCCCAATGGCCAGAGTCAAAGCGGCAGCCCTTGGATTCTGGGCTGTGTGGCCTAATGGCCTGAGATAATATGGCCACCCACAAACACAGGGCGGTGTGGCCTAGTGGCCAGAGTCAATACAGAGGCCCTCGAGTGCAGGGCAGCATGGCCTAATGGCCAAACCCGGGGCCGTCACCAAAGGGGGTGGCAGCCAAGGTAGGGGGACCCGGGCCCATCCGACTCCACCAGGTCCCAACTGGGGGCCCTAGCAGTGGTGCAGTGGTCTGCCACTGGGTCAGCGGGGAATCCAACCACAACACACTGACCTTACATGGGTGGGAGATACCACTCACCCCAACTCCCTGAGTCACTTCCTACCGGGCTTCCTGAAGCTGCAGTCCAGATGACGTTGGGGTTGCCGGGCTCCTCGGCACAGGTAACTCCCTGGGACTTTGACTCGAGCCAGTCAGCTGTAGGCAACAGGGCTCAGAATCTCCAGCTCCCGCAAGCAAGGGCTGTAATGGCTCCGGGGCTGGAGCCTCCACCAAGTGTCCTTCCTCCTTGGTGGTCAGCCTAGACTGAGCTGGGCTGCTGTCCTTTACACTAGCACAGCAGTTGGAGCATTCCCAGCATGGTCTGAGGGGCGGGACTTCCTCTGCCCATAGTGTGGGGTATGCATCCTGTCACAAGGACCTTCAACAGAGGGGTGGATTGGTAGGTATGGTTAGCATCAGAGTCAGAATATTTGAACACTTTATTCCTGATCCTGCAGACATTTACACATATGAGTGACTTAAAATAGTCCCGTTGAACTCTACTCATGTGCATAAAGATACTCGTATACATCAGTGTTTCCACAGCTGGGGCGTTAGACACTTCCACCATTCACAATCAGGGAGGGGTGTGTCAGTAGCTTTCAACAAACAATTGAGTGCAAACTAAATTCCCATTTGTGGGTTAAGCTTGTGGTCTTACACAAGACGTATCAGTAGAAAAGCCCTGCACCTGTATCATTCAGGTATATTACATGCACTGGATCCAGTGTACTGCATACAATATTCTGAAGAAGGTAGTAGAGCCATCTTCTGTTCAGACAGGAATAACTGTTGTTTTTCTCTGCAGAGCTAGGTAATACTTTGCAAAAGACAATGCTGCAACTCAGCAGGGTTGTTTCGTAGGCAGATACAGTATCTTGAATAGACTATTCAGTAGTGTATATTTTTTCTCATGCCTTCACTTTATAATAATGTGTACAGTTTTCATGGATCATACTGAGTACATTTGCAGCACCCGTTCAATTAACCGTTAGCAAGTCAGGCTCTGCAAGGTCAATATGGAATCCCCAAACTGATCTAACTAGTTGCCTTATTCTCTTTTCATCAGGGCCTTTTGTTGCCAAGGCTTTTTTGGAACAGCATGCTTTCTATTTAGGGTGTCTTTGTGATTTAGCTGAGAGAAGCACAGCTGCTTTTAAACTGCTTGAAATGACCTTGCGGTAACAATTAGCAGGTCATGCAAGACGGAGCACAAGAATGCCTTTGCTTGCTGTTGGCTATCTTAGCAGAGGAGTCTGAGAATAGCCGTGTTTCTCTTTCCAAATATCTGGATTCTGAGTCGCATTGTTATGAAATGAGTGACGCACCAACGTCTCTTACGAAGAAGATGCTTTCAGATAATGCTCGGCATCCCATAACCCGTAGGGCATCAGAACAGATTGCAAATTACACTAGGGCCTGTCACCTTTGTAATATTATCGTTAATATTTGTATTGTAGCTCCGGGGAGGCTCCAGCATGGCCAAGGACACTCTGTCCCATGTCAGTGTAAAATGGCATTGTAATTCACACCCGTGCTCTGGCCCATTTATAATGCCAGGGTGCTGTAAAGGGGCCTTAGTGTAAATGAAAACAGGCCCATCAGGTCAGACCTCCAGCTGGTGTAGATCATTGTAGCTCTGTTGAAGACACCAGATGAGGATCTGGCCGTAAATAGATGTATCATTCACTCTCGTGCTCGCCTCCTGAATGGGCCTGCAAATCACCAGCATCTATTTGCTTTGACTGATGTCATTTCTAATATACCTAGTGACTATAATAAAACTGCTTGCTACAGTATGTGGCATTCCAAAGGGCGGGTACTTGGGTTTTGGCTTGGTTAGTGATATCTTGGGACAGTTCCAGCTGCTTTCACCATATTATTGTCTTGACACTGCAGGAACCTCCATTTGTATTTAGTGCATGAGGCTGACCTCTCTGTAACCTTCCTTCCCTTCTCTCTTGGGCTTTATGAGTGTCCAGGAACCTCCTGTGACAGGTTTGAGCCCTTTGGGGTGTCACCTGATGTGCTGGGGTGCCACTGAGTCAGCCTATTCTGCCAGCCTGGGTCCCCTTTACCTGGCCCTGCTGGGCTAGGCTCACAAGCCTCTTCCAGCCAAGCACACAGGCAGCGCCATACCCAGCTGCACAGACAGACAGAGATCCGCTCTGGAAAGATTCAGCCTTAGGGGCTTGCTCCAACGCTCTGGTGCCCACTCCTTTTAAGGGACGTACAAACCCAAAGTTTTTATTAAATTCACCCCCTCCCTCAATGTGGAGGGAGATGTGCACACTTTTTGGCCCTCTTTCCCCCCCCCCCCAGTTAGAAATTGCACAAACTGGGTTTTATTATAAACAAGAAATAAGTTTATTAACTACAAAAGGTGAATTTTAAGTGAATATAAGAGATAGCAGACAGAACAAAGTAGATTACTGAGCAAATAAACCAAACATGCAAGTTAAGCTCAATAGATTTAAGAACAGGTTACACAATGTAATTTCTTACCCTAAATGTTATTTTAGGCAGGTTGCAAAGTTTCTGTGGTTCAGAGTTCCAGTTATATTCCTTTTCAGACTGGACCCCTGTATCAGTCTGGACTCCCCCCCGTTGCCTTCCCTTCAGGTGGCTTTAGCGGTCTTTCTTCTTGGGCAGACAGGCCATGGAGAGGAGGAGCCCTGTTTGCCTTCCTCCCCACCCTTAAATAGGATTTACATGAGGTGGGAATCCTTTGTTTCCCAAACTTGACCCCGACTTCCCTTCCAGTGGAAAGTTACAGGAAGTGCCAGGTAATGTTTAGTATCAGGTGACAAGACCACATGAGTCAGTGGCAGTATGGAGTGTCCACAGGAAGGCCAAGCCTTTTCACAGTCCATTGTCCTCACTGGTGGGCCATCCGCCCTGTCTGGCTTTTCCATTGTTGTACCGGAAGTGTTAGCAGTGGGCGTCACCCAAAGTAGCATAGTTAAAAACAGAGACATAGTAAATATTCCTAACTTCAGCTACAGAAATGATACAGGCATACACATTGGATAATCCCATTCAGTAAATTCTAACCTTTCCAGTGATATCTTACAAGACCCATCTTGCATAAAGTACATCTCAGTTATGTCATATTGATATCATAAGCACATTTTCATAAAGAATATGGAGTGGAACATCACACCTCCTTCTGAGCAGCCACAGGAAACAGACCCTGCCACCCGGGTCTTGTAGGGAACCGTCCCACTTTCTCAGCCTGGAAGTAGCAGGGGTCAAGCTGCTGGGAAATACTTTATCAAAAGGCTGTGGGTTGGTTCTGGTGGGGTTATTTTTAACAAAGAAAGGCTTTTGGGCCATGTGAAAAATTTTTAGTTATTTTCCTGTGGTTTGAAATTTTTTGATTTTTCAACAAAACAACTCAGAACAAAACTTCAAACTGAACAGAATTAAAATGATGTTTTGTTTGTTCCTTGGGGGGAGGTTCAGGGTTATTTGGGAGTTTACCCTTTCCCCACCACCACCACCAAAAAAAGAGGGGAAGAAACAAAATGAAAACAGAAAAATTCTCATTTAGATTCCCTCTGATTCGAATCAAGACAGTAGTTCATCATTTCCAACCGATTCAAAACTCAAATTCTTAGATCATTACATTTGGCTTTGTCTTGGTTGTGTGCATAACATGAAAAGTCTCTTGCCATCTGTCCTC
>NW_020699373.1:15946507-16004071 GCF_002925995.2 Terrapene triunguis | reverse complement strand
CTAAGCTTGGGTGAAGGAGCACTGGCTTTGGGAGCTGGGCTCTGTTAAATAAATTTAGAGCACAGGATAGGTGGGTATTGTTCTGGAGACTTTTGCTATGAGTGGATTATTTATGGGAACCTCAGAGAGAAATCGAGGCAGGGTGCCTGCAGGGTTGTCCGTGAGGGGGTGCCCTGGAAGTGCTGACCCTGTTTCAGGCAACCAAAAATGGAGGCATCAAACATGACTGGTTCCTTTTGGAAATGTGTGCCTGCACTCTCACGTCACGTTGGTCAATTCCACCCGGATGTCAAGGCCTGAGCTCACAGGACCCGATCCAAAGCCCGTTGAAGTGACTAGAAAGCCTCCAGCTTTGGACCAGGTCCACAGGGAGGGACCTTTGCATATGGAGCTGAAAATTGGGATGGCTGGGTTTGCAGCCAAGCTGTGTGGCCAACACATCTGATTTGCTGTCTACTGTCACTTCCAGGCCCGTCTCAGTGTCACAGCTTCCCCATTCCTCTCTCTGTGTCCAGGATTATCCCCCCAGCATTAGCTTGTGTCTTCTCCCAGCGTGGGTCCCATGTGACGGTTTCCTGCTGGAGAGGGGTGAAGTATGAGTGAATAGCTGTGCAAGTAACGTCCGATAGCTAGTGCTGGTGACCCTTCCATGTACAGGTTCATGAGCGTTCTGACTTACTAGAGTGCTCACCCAGTCTCTAATAGTAACAGAGGGAAAGCCATAGGCGCTGTCTGACTCCAAGGGGAGACTAAGAGAAGCCAGAATAGCCCTTCCCGGCCTCCAACAAACCCCACACCCACCTGAAGGTTCCCTCCCACAGCAGGATCCCCTCCCACAGCCTGGAGCTATCCAAAGTGCCTCATCTTCTGTTGCCCTGCCCCTTGTGTGGTCATTAACACCAATGCCGAGTGTGTTACCAAATCAGACTGCATTGCACACCCTTTCTGCACTGGTGTAAATGCTTGCACAAGCGGCAGGGGACATTTTCAGCCTTTCAAACACTCTGTTGGTCTTACTTTAGTTTGACAAGAAATTCTTTTGATGCTTTAGTGAGATCTATCTGCAGCCTTAAAGCTGGGAGCAAAGCGGTTTCCTCTTGCTTGGTAATATGGTATGTCACCGAGACATCAGGCAACCCCCAGACTAAATCAATCCGCCAAATTCACACTTCCCCCTGCTTTAGTTCAGTTGCATGCTGCTAGCCAGTTACCTCTCCCTGCTGTACAGAACGGGTGCTTGGGAACGCAGCAGTCTGACACAGGAAGGGACTGTTCCTGGGAGCAGTGCTGCAATGCAGTGGCTGGGAAAGAGAAAACATGGGAAGGGAAGGGAAAACAGCTGTCTGGAAAATTTCCAGAGGAACGGTTTTCCGTCGGAAAACGCCAGTTAGTCAAAAGCAGACCATTGTGTGGAAACGGGTCCATTTTTATAGCAATGGCCTTTTAAAAGAAAAAAAAATGTCCTTTGAGAAGGTCAAAGTGACTTTTTCAGAGCAGAATGTGTCAATATTCTGTTTTGAAAAGTTTTTGTTTCAATGTTTTTCATTTTCTATTAACATATAAAGAATAAAGTAAATATAGAATATAAAGTTTTAAAAGCTCAAAAACAGAGCTAACCCTTTTGAGGTTATCAAAATGTTTCGATCTGATGAGCACAAAATTCCTTTTTTTCAGGATGTAATTGCGTGAGAAAGTTTGAATGTTTTTGTTTTTCTTCTGTTTCAGAATGGAAAAAAAACACCCCAAAATCGTGGCGTGTCCCACTAAACCAAAAAAACCCTGGTTCTTCCCCCGCTGTAAGGGGGAGACTAGCAGGAAGTGGAAAGAAGCTGTATAAGGAATTCATAGCTGAAGAGCTGGAGGAGGGAATGAGATGGGAGGGGCGCACATAAGGAAAAAAAAAAGCCATGTCATAGCCTCAGCGGGACGAATGAGTATCATGAACGTCGCTATGAGGAGAGAGAAAGCTGGATGTGTCATTGTCAGTTTCCAGACCGATAAATTAGAGGATATAGATTAGCTAATCATAAAACCCCGTAACCAACGGCTGGAGTGTGCATGTGGCTCGCTGCCCTCTGCTGGATGGGATCAGAACTGCCAGAGCTGAACACAGATACCCACTAATGGAGGGGGTGGTTTCTTGTGCTGAAGTGGCAGCATCCGGTGCTTTGGGGGAAAGATCTGAGTTCTGTCCCTGCTGTCAGCTGGACATCTCAGATAGCCGTATCAGGCAGCACAGTGACCGTGTGATCGCAGTGGTCCCTTCTGGTCTTGGAATCTGAGTGTGTGAATCTAAAAATGAGGTTTCTAGAGGGCCACCGCTTGTGGTGCAGTCCCAGCAATGGAGCGTGTCCCAGCAGGGTGGAGAATAAAGTGTAGGCAGAGGCAGAAAGACGGGAACAGAGGCAAAGACGCTCCCTAAAGGTAGCTATGGGGTCCTGGAGGACAGAAAAGGCAGACAGAGTCTACAGCAGAGGGGGAGAAAGAAGATCTGGTTCTGTCAGCGCCATCTCATTGAAGCCAGGCCAGAGCATTGAAGTCAGGCTGCTACGCCGGAGCACTCTCACCATTGCCCCTGGCGAGCCGATGGTACTTCTGGCTGGCTAACGTTTGAGTCAATGGACACAGCACCTTGCAATCTCAGCCCCTGGGAGAAGGGATGAAGACCTGGACCTAGGTAAGGGGTTTCACAGTTAGGGCTCTGCGGCCTAAGGCAGGAAGAGGTCCCTAGAGGGAGAGGGGAGAGAGAGAGCCGTGAGAAACACTGAGGAAGCAAACAGTGCAGAGTGAATCAGAGATGGGTTCGTAGGCGCAGAGGAAAAGAAATGGGGAAGTGAGTCTAAAAAGGGGGCACTGGAAATTAAGGCCAAAGTGACTAGGGTAGAGATTTGGGGACCCCAAACTGTGATGCCTTAAAGGATGGTCAGCACCCACCCTCTGAAAACCAGGCCCCTTTTAGGTGTCTCCAGTTGGCCCCCCAAATCCCTAGTCACTTTGAAAACTGTCAGCCTGATACCCCAATTCTGTATTGACATAATCACAGCTGCCCAGGGGTATGGGGCTTTGCCAGCACACATCTCAGGGCAGGGCTGGAGAAAAAGGCTGAACTAAACCTGTGGAGAGTGTGGTGTGTTGAGGACTATGTTGGAATTGCAAGCTATCACTTTAAGAGCTGGGTGGGGGGATGGAGGGAGGCAGCTTTTCATAGTCCTGTTGGCAGGCAAGGGCTCTGTAAGGAATCATGCAATCAGAGTCAATCTTGAAAAAGCCAGCTTAAAGCAAGGTACAGTGAGTTGTGCTTCTCTGCTTGGGGGAGCAGCCTGTTTTTTCTCTCTCTGTTTTTGGGTTCTGGTGTGTTACTGTTCTGAATTCTAAGAAATAAAGTTGTGTTACATTGCAACCTTCCAGCAAGAGTATTTATGCTTTTATCTAGATTCTTTCTGTATGTGCTCTGAACATAACAGAGAGCTAGCTCCATAACCTGTTGCTAGCCAAGAAGCGTATAAACCTGAGATCTTGCTGCTCTTTTGGATGCCACAAAAAGAATCTTTCTTGGCTAAAAAGAAAATAGAAATAGAAAAAGTTTCTTATATTTTTACTGAATTCTGATTATTTTACATTGAAAAAATAAAATTCCAATATATTTTATGGGATATTTGGAATAGGCAACGGTACCCAAACCTAAAGCTTTAATGAAACCAAACACACCTAGCATTTTTTTCCTATTCTAAAATGAAACAGGCCAACATATGAGAGCCATACATTACATCTGATAAAACAGCAGGGTTTGAAATCTTCCATCTGGCATAGAGATGTGCTGCTAGCTCAATATTACATGGGATTTCTATTTAAAATATGTATATTCATGTCCAAACAGCTCTGAGGCCGAATGTTACATTAGAGTTCATGCTTAAGTTATTTCCAGAAAATAATATGATGCCCGACGACTTATAATAAGGAACTCATCAATACCTATAGAAAATTACATGGACTCGTGTGTTACCAGATTTAGCTCGGGATGCTGGTCTTTTGGTAGACATCAGAGAATTACATTCAGGGCTGGGAGGAATCATTTTGTATTTGCAATAAAGCCATTCGTTGTTTTGTTCTTGTCCTTAGGGCCTGTCCTCAGGGTCGATCCAAAGTCCACTGCAGTCAATAGGAGTCTTCCTAGGGTCTGGATCAGACTTTATGAGACTGATCCTGAAAAATGCTGAGCCCCCATCTTCCACTGAAACCAGAAGAGGTTGAGGATTCTGGACACTTTTCTGAAGGTGCTCAGGAGTAGGGGTGCCTAAAAAATCCCCACTGACTGCTTTGGATGGAAAATTGGGCTTTTCACGTGACAGTTTTTTTCTGAAGTGGCTACTTTCCCCAGGAAATATTGAGTTTTTGTTGAGAAACTTAAAACTCAAAAAAACTGAAGGGTTTTTTTGGGGCAAAAACTGAAAGCTTCTGGGTTTTGGCCAAAATTTTTGTTTTGTTTTGTTGTCAATGAAAAGTGGAAATTTTCCACAAAGCCAAAAAGGAATTTCCTTTTGGTTTTTCTCAAAATGTTCTGTGGAAAACCCCCATTCCCAGCCAGCTCTACTCAGGGGATATCAGTGTCAGCATCTGTGGCTGGACTTGATATGAAGGGGTATAGACAAGACCCTACCCTCAGCAGGGCCCCTCATTTCAGGCTCTAGTTACCCTAATTTATGTTTGAGATGCACCCCATTCTATTGAGACATTTTTCCAGCTGCTTGGGGCTAGAGTGGCAAAGAATACTGAGACTGTCATGAAGATAACATCCTCATCTTGAGTATCTCCATACTTACCAGACTGCAAGATACAGTGCAAATTGCAGGGGAGTTCTGAGTGACTCTGCCCATAATTAAATGCCATACCTCCTGTGCTGAGAATTCAGACATCACCTATGATCTCGAACTTAAGAGGTGACTTGATCACAGTCTATAATTATCTGCACGGGAAAGATTTCTGAGAGTAGAGAGCCCTTAATCTATCAACTAAAGTGTGACAAGATCCCATGGCTGGAAGCTAAAGCTAGATAAATTCAGACTAAAAATATGTTTCAAAATTTTACCAGCATTGTAACAATTTACAAAAGGATGCAGTGATTCATAGATTCCAAGGTCAGAGGCACAATTGTGATCATGTAGTTTGACCTCCTATTTAACACAGGTCATAGATTTCCCCCAAAAATAATTCCTAGAGTAGATCTTTTAGAAAAACATCCAAGCTTGATTTTAAAATTGTGGTGGATTCCGTGATGGCAAATCCACCACAACCCTTGGTAAATTGTTCCAGTGGTTAATTACTCTGACTATTAAAAATCTGTGCTTTATTTCCAGTCTGAATTTGTCTAGCTTCAACTTCCAGCTATTGAATTGTGTTACACCTTTCTCTGCTAGATTGAAGATATTTGTTCCCCATGTGGGAACTTCTAGACTGTGATCAAATCACCCCTTAACCTTCTCTTTGTTAAGCTAAATAGATTGAGCTCCTGGAGTCTATCAGTATAAGGCAGGTTTTCTAATCCTTTAATCATTCTCATGGTTCTTCTCTGAACCTCTCCAATTTATCAACATCCTTCTTGAATTGTGGCCACCAGACCTGGACACAGGATTCCAGCAGCCGTCACACCAGTGCCAGATACAGAGGTAAAATAACCTCTGTGCTCCTACTTGAGATCACCCTGTTTATGCAGCCCAGGATCGCATTTGCCCTTTTGGCCACAGCATCACACTAGGAGCTCACATTCACCTGATTATCCACCACGACCTCCAAAACCTTTTTCAGAGTCACTGCTGCTCCAGACAGAGTCCCCCATTGTGTAAGCATGGCCTACATCCCTTGAAGTCTTTAATTCAAGATGGGATGTCTTTGCAAAAGATGTGCTCTAGCTTAAAACATTTAGTATAAAAATTCACAACCAGCTCGGGAAAGGAATTTGCTTCAGAAATGATTCCTGAGCTTCCTTCACACAAACTTTAACTTAATGGAGCACGAGACAGAACAGAACTAGCTGATAAACCATGTGGATGGATTAACTACAGTTTTAACAATATGTTACTACAAAAGGAAATAGAGACTCATATTTAAATTCTACACATAGAAGACAGGAACTGGCTTGGAGCCTGCAGGCTCGGGAATATAAACAGCTCAGGGAAATTATGATGCTCTTAGAAAATAAATCTCTGCTATGTCTCCATGCAAAGATCCACTAAAAAGGTGGATTGTAACACCCCTCGCTCCTCAATCATGGGGAATTAAGCAGGGTCTTAGTGCAGGGGCTCTCATGCTGGGGGTCTCAAGGTTGTTACATGGGGGTTGTGAGCTCTCAGCCTCCACCCCCAAGCTCCAACATTTATAATAGTGTTAAATATTTTTTAAAAGTTTTTAATTAATAAGGGGAGTTGCATTCAGAGTGCTGTGTGAAAGGGGTTACCAATACAAATGTTTGAGATCCACTGTCTTAGTGGTTCCAGTCAGTTAGTCGCAGAACTAGGAACAGAACATAAGAACATAAGATCGGCTATATTGGGTCAGACCAAAGGCCCATCTAACCCAGTATCCTGTCTTCTGACAGGGGCCAATGCGAAGTGCCCCAGAGGTAACGAACAGAACAGGTAATCATCAAGTGACCCATCCCCTGTTGCCCACTCCCAGCTTCTTGCAAACAGAGGCTAGGGACACCATCCCTGCCCACCCTGGCTAATAGCCATTGATGGACCTATCCTCCATGACCTTAACTTATCCTCCATGAACTTATCTAGTTCTTTTTAGGAAAACACGGTAGGCTGGGAAATGTAGTCCAGTGTGGCAACCATGTTTGTAGTCCTAGTTTCTGGCAAGGCATGATGGGAAATAAGGAGTGTATATAAATAGTACCTTTTCCTCAGGTCACAGAGAAGTCCAGAGGTAGTTTGGCTATTCTGATGGTCTCTCCTGCCGGGTATAGATAAATAAACATGATTTCTGTATCTTTATTTTGCTTTGTCAGGACTTTTGGGCAGACAGCTCAGGGTGTTTAGCACAATCTGAGATCATGGCAACATTTTACTGTGGTTTGGAAAGGATTAAAATAAAGATCTACCCCCAAGTCAGGGGAATTTTCTGTTTACACATTCCAACGACGCTGCTTTTTTAAAATCAATGTCTTTGGCCTGAGGTTGTGACCGATCACAAGATGGCTGACACTAGCTGTAGCTCATGTCACCTGGGCAGTGCTTTTGATGGCAGAACAGTACAACAGTCTTAAAGCAGCTTCTAACCACACTGTTAATAGTCAGACATTAAGGTGGAGCACCTCTTGTCTGTAAAATTCACCTTTGGAAACAAGGGGAGAGCTGCCGTCTGAAAGAGCAGAAAACCCATCCCATTTTGATAGTAAGTGGGACTACATCAATCCCTGACCTGTCGTAGGTACCTTTGGCAACATACCAGTTTAACCATGTCCCCAAAATTGTTTCATTGCTGTTTCTTGCTCCTGCAGAAATCCAGCAAGCTCAGAGCAGTTGCAATGGGAAAGCAATGGTCTTACCTTTAAGGACACAACCGGCAATTACATTTAAAGCTATACTCTTTTTTCCCCCCTCTTTTTCTTTTTTCTGAATAGCATGCAGCACCATCGATCTTTCAGCTGGGCTGAGTGAGCCCATTTGGCTACGTTCTAAATGGTACATTGCATAAAGGCAAGCGGTCACTCTGGAAAAGTTTGTCTCGGGAGGTGTGAGAACAGCCCCTGAGGGGAATAGCAAGGTTGTACCCATTTTCTTTGACAGAAAGGGCTTGTTACCTTCGGGTTTGCTGACACCTCAAGGTAGAATGCAGCAGATGGTCACCCTGAATGCTGCACTTTTACATAATACCTTCTGCTCTGCCTCTAGGGTGACCAGATGTCCCGATTTTATAGGGACAGTCCCGATTTTTGGGTCTTTTTCTTATATAGGCTCCTATTACTCCCCACCCCCTGTCCCGATTTTTCACATTTGCTGTCTGGTCACCCTATCTGCCTCTAATGTAGTACAATTAATAGAATGATTGACTTTACTGCTGGAGCAGCACTCCCGGGCCTGGCCTTCACTGCTAAGAAAGTTACCCTGAGGTAAGAAATGCAGCTTACACTTGTGAGCTAGCCTGAGGTAAAACGCAGTGAAGACCAGACACTTTTGTTTTATGGTGAGGTAAACGAGGCGAGGTCAGACCTATGCCCCCATCCATGATTGACCTTGGCAATTTTACCCTGTGATAAAACTAAAGTGCCTCATCTTCCCTGTGTTTTCATCTCAGGATAGCTCACGTGCATTAATTACCTTGATGTAAAAGACACAGTATTTTGAGCAGTGAAGACAAGCCCCTCATGTGGCCATTTAGGGTATGGCTACACTGTAATTACAAACCCACGGGGCCACATCAGGGTTGCGCAACTGTATGGAGGGCCGGGTAGGGAAGGCTGTGCCTCCCAAAACAGCCTGACCCCCCCCCCCCCCCCCCCCCCCCCGCCCCCCCCCCCCCTTCCTCCCCCCCCCCCCCAGGACTCCCCCCCCCTATCCAACTGTGCTCTGCTCCTTGTCCCCTGACCATCCCCTTCCGGGACCCCCCGCCCCTAACTGCCCCCCTCCGGGATCCCACCCCCTTATCCAACCCCCCCTGCTCCCTCTCCCCTGACTGCCCTCCCGACCCCTACCCACACCCCCGCCCCCTGACAGGCCCCCCAGGACTCCTACTCCCAACCCTCCCTGTTCCCCATCCCCTGACCGCCCCCCCAGAACCTCCGCCCCATCCAACCACCCCCTCCTCTCTGACTGCCTCCCAGGACCCCCCGCTCCCTTACCCAACCCCCCCCCCCCCTTACCAGCAGCAGGAGCTCGCAGCCGCGACACCCGGCCAGAGCCAACTGCGCTTCCCACGCTGCCCAGTGGGAGCAGTGGGCCAGAGTGCGGCCCACGCAGCGGCGTGGCTGCAGGGGAGGGGGAACAGCGGGGGGCGAGGGGGCGGGGACTAGGCTCCCCGGCCGGGAGCTCAGGGGCCGGGCAGGATGGTCCCGCGGGCCGTAGTTTGCCCACGTCTGTGCTGGCTCCACTCAAGCTAGAGAAGTATAATAGCAGTGTAGCCCGGGCAAGCTGGCTGAGTATGTACCCAGGGATATGAGCACCCAGGTCCCATTGAAATGAAAGGAAACTGGGTGTTTCTTTAGTGGCTTTTAAAATCTCGACTGTCGTTGGAATCTTCCAGTCAGGTCTGACTGTCTTTCGAGCACGCTGCAGTTCAAACGCACGTTGTTGAGCAAAAGGCATTTCTGGGGGCGTTTCTACAGCCTGTGCTGGGCAGGAAGTCAGACTAGGGGGGTCACAATGGTCCTTTCTGGGCGTAAAATCAATGGATCTATGATAGTGAAAATTCAACATGATCTTTAAAACGTAGAGAAGTGGAGGGGAAGGAGGTTTAATAAGCACAAGAGCAAAGTGGTTTGTGCAGGGGGGGGTATAGTGTAATGCAAGCTGTAAGTACAGCATGGGAGAATCCAGGCTGGGCAGCTAAGGGAGACAGATTAAATGTGTCGGCAGTGTGATCTGTCGCTGATGAGTGCTCTATCGGGGACTATCAGGAGAGATTTCCCATGTAAAACAAAGATACTGCTGCAGTATCAAGGTCTGGTCCTGCTGCCATTGAAGTGGATAGCAAAACTCCCACTGACGTCAGCGGGAGCGGTGCCATGCCCTTAGGAGACAGCAGGCTGAGAGCTGTGTTCAGCTTGGGGCACTGTGCTAGGGAAAGAAAAGGACAGTGACGAGGACTTTCAAAGATCTGAAAGAATCTAAAGTAGGTCAGCAAAGAAAATGATCAAAGGTTTAAGTGGCTTGACCTCTGAGCAGGGGTTATAGAAAGCGAACCGGAGAAAAGATGTGTGAATTGAAACACGAACCTGCCATTAAATACATATAAGGATGTTCCCACTTGAAGAGAGTGATTATTCTCCAGAGCCAATTGTGACAGAACAAAAAATAACCATGGTCTTAAAGCTATAGCAGAGAAACTTTAGCTCCAAGGGGAGAACACAGCAAGCTTTCTCGCAGAAGATCAGACTAGATGATCCTAATAAGATCTATAAATCAACTTTGGGACAGGGATTGCAACTATATATGTTTGTACAGCACCTACCCCAATAGGGCCCCAGCCGATTGGCCGTTAGGCGCTACCACACTGGAAATGTTAAATAATAAATGTTTACCATTCTGCGATTCTATGAGCTGGACCTGATTTTCAACAGCAGATGGGTGCACGTTTGCCCACACACTAGTAGGGATACATGAGGTGATCCCCATTTTGTGTGCGTACATGCCCAATCGGGTGCATGCCCAAATCAGTGTTAGCATCCAGTAATGCACATGCTAACAGGAACACACTGGCCCATGTGTGTCAAGCTATCTGCTGAAAATCAAGCAGATGAGGACAGTTATGGGGCTAGGACAGATGCTACGGAATTGCCTTTTCTGGAAGCATTCAAGTAAAAAGTCAGCAATCTGAGGTTGCTTTAGGAGCAAGGATAACTGTGATGCAGAAAGACAGATGAGATCAGTGGTATCAGACTCTCTTGGTGCAGAGGGGCCAAATTCCACAGTTAATTATGAGTAGGGCCCTACCAAATTCACGGTCCATTTTGATCAATTTCATGGTCATGGGATTTTAAAAATCGGAAATTTCATGATTTCAGCTATTTAAATGGGAAATTTCAGTGTTGTAATTGTAGGGGTCCTGACCCAAAAAGGAGTGGGGGGGGGTCGCAAGGTTATTCTGGAGTGGGGCCGTTGTGGTACTAGTAGCCTTACCTCTGTGCTGCTGCTGGCGGTGGCGCTGTCTTCAGAACTGGGCAGCTGGAGAGCGGCGGCTGCTGGCCAGGAGCCCAGCTCTGAATGCAGAGCCGCCGCCAGCAGCAGCACAGAAGTAAGGATGGATGGTATGGTATTGCCACCCTTACTTCTGTGCTGCTGCTTCTGGAATCATCTAGCCATGTGATCCAACCCAACATCCCGTGGTGATCTACAGTATGTGAGACAGGAGTTCTAATTTAGATTGTTGGCCCTGAACACAAATCCTAGCTCTTCAAAGTTGAGTCTGCAGATTGTCTTCTCCATTGTTGCG
This sequence comes from Terrapene triunguis, assembly GCF_002925995.2. Lineage (NCBI taxonomy): Eukaryota > Metazoa > Chordata > Testudines > Emydidae > Terrapene > Terrapene triunguis. Next base: position 15,992,923 of record NW_020699373.1, on the reverse strand, counting down.
TTAAGAAAAATGTTAAGATCCCATTATTCCCTTGGAGTATTATGCGCTCTCACTACTTATTTCTCCAAAGGGCAAGACATCTCTGATGTTCTTCTATTATCTTCTCCCTTTGTTGAAACACTGTCTTGCCAAAGATCTAATTAAGCTGTAAAACTATTTCTAGTTGACAGAACTACAGTAGACTTATTACTCCAGTTCTATTCTGCTGGATTTAATTAGAGACTGTGAAGATTTTTATTTTTATTTTATTTTATTTTATTTTTTTGCAGTGTGTCCTAACACATCTGGAAGTTTATATTTTCAATTTTTTTCTGTTTAACAAAGAGAGAGAATTCCTGGCTGATCTCTGCCACATTGTGAGTTTAATTAAATTTGTCAGCTTTTGGATTGACATTTAAACAATATTTTCTCCCTCTCTCTACAAAGACATTAGTTATCTTTAATGCAGTTTATAAATGTCTGAACTTTTCAATAATTTGTATAGCTGCCAATTTCATTTATTTCAAGGAGTCTGTATTACAGTCTTAGAGACACTTCCCCATAACAGGAAATTTCCACTAGAGCTGGTTGAAAAAATTCATCACTTTCCTTTTTTGGACGGTTTAAAGTTGAAACTTTTCAACTATCTCTAGAATTGGTTGGAAAATGGCCCACAATTTTTTTTTTCTTCATTTTTTCATTTGCAATTTTGATTGAAATTTTTCTTTTGACAATTTGGAACAGTTCACATATCTCTACTGCACTATTTTCCCTCAGCTTTGACAGCCTGGTGGAAGTGATACATACAAGAAAACCTACATCTCTTGAACAGACACACTGTCTTTCCTATTCTATAGAGAGCAGAGACCAGCAACATTTGGCAAACTTTACACCAATCACACTGAAAAGCAAAAGTGCACTTTGGGCCAAAATCTTGGTCCTAATGATGTCAATGGCAAAACAGCCACTGAGATCAGTGGAACAAGGATTTGGCCACGGGAGCTTTGCAGAATCACATCAAACATTGGGAGGTTTTGCCTTTCTGAGAAAGTTGGCTTCAGCTAGAACTTGGTGGAACTGCAGGCATAACTATGACTTTCCAGTATTTTTCAGCTCGTCTATACCTTATTGGTAGGGCCCTACCAAATTCATGGCCATGAAAAACACATCACGGACCATGAAATCTGGTCTCCCCCCATGAAATCTGGTCTCCCCCCCATGAAATCTGATCTTTTGTGTACTTTTACCCGACACAGATTTCACGGGGGAGACAAGCCTTTCTCAAAATAGGGGTCCCGACCCAAAAGGAGTTGCGGGGGGGAGGGTTTCACAAGGTTATTTTAGGGGGGTTGCAGTATTGCCACCTTTACTTCTGCGCTGCCTTCAGAGCTGGGTGACCAGAGAGCGGCGGCTGTTGGCCAGGCACCCAGCTCTGAAGGCAGCACCCCGCCAGCAGCAGTACAGAAGTAAGGGTGGCAATACTATACCAGGCCATCCTTACTTCTGCGCTGCTGCTGGTGGTGGCTCTGCCTTCAGAGCTGGGCTCCCTGCCAGCAACCGCCACTCTCCAGCTGCCCAGCTCTGAAGGCAGCGCCGCCGCCAGCAGCAGCGCAGAAGTAAGGGTAACAGTACCACAACTACCCCCTAGAATAACCTTGTGACCCTCCCAACTCCTTTTTGCGCCAGGACCCCTACAATTACAACTGTTTCAGAGTAGCAGCCGTGTTAGTCTGTATCCGCAAAAAGAACAGGAGTACTTGTGGCACCTTAGAGACTAACAAATTTATTAGAGCATAAGCTTTCGTGGGCTACAACCCACTTCTTCGGATGCATATCATAATTACAACTGTGAAATTTCAGAGTTACATAGCTGAAATCATTTTACAATTTACAATTTTTAAAATCTGATGACCATGAAATTGACCAAAATGGACCGTGAATTTGGTAGGGCCCCAGTTATTGGTAATCTGACGGTCGAACCTAGGAGCCTCAACTGAGTGCTTTACTCCTTGGCGTGTCCTCGGAGGAGTTTTAGAATAATGTTTTTAAGTTGCGGGGGATTTTCATGCTCCATTTCTGTCTCTTTGGCTGCTGAGCAGAGAGGGATGCAAGTGGTTAATGTGGCAAGCTGCCCTGCTATTCAGACTCCTACACTCTGGCCCTGCCTTTCCTCCTCCTTTGGCACTGCAGGAGAAGCCAGTGGGGCAGAGGCTACACTGTGCAGTGCTCATGTCCTCCTGAGCATGGGGATGCAGTGCAGTTCCCTTTGCAGTGGCTGCCATGGCAGGGGAAGGGCAGGTGCATTCGCAGTGAGGCAGCTGCATACTGCTCAGTGCAAGGTACGTCTCCACTGCAGTCGGGGCGTGTGATCGCAGCACACATAGACATACCTGAGCTAGCGTTAATCTGGCGAGCTCGGTTACAGTGACGCCATGGCAGCACAGGCTTCAACATGAGCTGTACAAGCCTGCCCGGGACCCAAGGTACACACTCAGCACTGAAGTCTGTGCTACTGCGGCTTCTCTGCTATTGGTACCTTGGCTAGCTAGATGAACGCTAGCTCTGGGATGTCTGCAGGTGCTGCAACCACACCTGATTGCAGGATAAACATACCCAGTGGGGCTCGACCTAACAACCAGACCCAGCCTTGGCAAATACCGGTGGGGCTGCAACTCTGCTGCCATCCCCCCAAACATAACTGAACCCTGTCAGCCCGGATCACACTGCTGTGCACAAGGCTGGCTATGGCTTGAGGGAAGGGTCACAGAGATGTATCCAAAATGTAACTGACCCAATAGAAAGTGTTTTGCGATGGGGAATCTCTGTCTTGGAAATGCAGCCCAGGTGCTTGTCCCCTTCCAACGAGTTACCCTGGCTTGCCTTTTCCAAACAGTCTTCACTAGGAGAGCTGATGATTTGGGCCAGCTCCCTAGCTGTGGTGCAGTGCAGCTCTAGCTGGAGTTCTGGCCCTAATGAAAGCTGAGGTTCTCCTCCCGAAGGCCCAACCACCCTGGTCACAAGCTGCTTGTGCAAAGTCTCAGCCACTCAACCCTGAGCCGCTCAATGCACCAGTTTAACATTAAGGCCCTGAGCCCGTGCAACCGCTTCCTGCTGCAGTCTGCCAGCGCCTCCCTCCCCCTCCAGTTTGTGAACCATCAGGGCAAGGAAAGGCCCAACTTTCCTCCAGGGCAGGCAGGGAGCTGGGAGAAGGGCGAGGCTGGGGACTCCAGGGGGGGTTGTGTTTTGGGGATGAGGTGTGAAGTTTGTGCAGCTGGCAGGGAAGGGGTCTCAGTAGGTCTGGTCAGGGGCGGCTCTAGGCACCAGCAAAGCAAGCACGTGCTTGGGGCAGCCCATTTGCAGGGGCGGCAGCCGGGGGATCCAGCCTGGGAACTGAGAACCAAGAGGGGGCCCTGGGAGCTGTAGTTCCTTGGTTAGCTCCCTGCCTATAGAGCCAGCCCTGGAGCAGGGAAAGAACTACATTTCCCAGCATTCCCTTGGCCACTACCAACAGGAAAGAGGGGGAGGGAGGGAGCTGAGACCTCATGCTGCAGTGAATGGAGACCTGCACTGTGAGTAGGGATTCCATATTTTAACATTCAAAAAATAGGACACTCCACGGGGAGGGAGCAGCCCCACCCTGCCCCCATCCACTCCCTCCGACTGCCCCCCACAAAAACCCCAACCCATCCAACCCCCCTGCTCCCTGTCCCCTGATCACCCCCTCCCGGGACCCCTGCCCCTAACTGCCCCCCAGGACCCCACCCCCTATCTAAGTCCCACTGGTCCTTGTCCCCAACTGCCCCCTCCTGAGACGCCCCCCAACTTCCCCCCTAGGACTCACCCCCTACCTGTCCCCTGACAAACCCCTGGGACTCCCATGCCTATCCAACTGCTGCCTGTCCCCTAACTGCCCCCCCCAAATCCCTGACCCATTTAACCCTCCCTTCTCCCTGCCCCTGAATGCCCCACCGAACCTCCGCCCCATCCAACCCCCCCTGCTCCCTGTCCCTTGACTGCCCCCCCCGGAACCTCCTAGCCCTTCTCCAACCCCCCAGCCCCCTTACCGTGCCACTTAGACCAGCGTGTCTGGCTTCGTGCAGCGCCAGACACGCTGCTGCATACATGCTGCTGTGCTCTCCTGCAGAGCCACAGCCCCCTCCCCCCCAGCACCTGCCTTCCAGATTTGAACACCTCAAAATTCAGGAGTGCTCAAGCTCAGTTTGGGCGGCTGTTACTTCATTTCTCCCAAATCAAATATACTGATCCACTGTAACTTGCTGTAGAAAAAGTAGGATAAAATTGAGCAAGAAATGCTTCCCAGTGGTTATTAGGACTGGAATTGCTATTTTCAACAGCCATTGCCTTTTGTTTGTTTGTTTGTTTAAAAGGAAGACCGTGATATTGCATTGGCAAATTCCCCATAGAAAGAAAGAGTGGAACAAAAGAATAATAAAGGCAGCTCAACTTTTCCTCATTTATGTAGGACAGTCTTATAATATGCATCCAGATATCCTCCAATCACACAAACTGAAAATTGTTCCACTTTACTGCAGTTCTGTAACCTATGGGAACCAATCCTGTCTGTGTTCTGTGCACATCTAAAATTCCTGCTGAATGACCTGCCGTGGGAGCGAGTTACCAGTGACCCCAGGTGGGGGGGGTGAGCCCAGGGCTGGGGCGGCAGGGTGTGTGGGGGGGAGAGCCTAGGGCTGGGGCAGCAGGGGGGTGCGGGTGAGGGGGGTGAGAGCCCAGGGCTGGGGAGGCAGGGGGGTGCGGGTGAGGGGGGTGAGATCCCAGGGCTGGGGCGGCAGGGGGGTGCGGCGAGGAGCCCAGGGCTGGGATGGGAGGCAGCCAAAAATTTTTTTGCTTGGGGCGGCAAAAAACCTAGAGCCGGCCCTGGGTCTGGTACGCATGCGTTGGATCTTGATGCGTTTGTCAAGAAGTGCCCAGGCAGGTGCGCAAGCATTCAGACAGGTCTCACTGAACACACTCATGGCTTTGAACCCAGGAGATCTGGGCTCTGTCACTGACTTCCTGTGTGACCTTGGCACAGTCACTTTGCCCCCGATTCTCATTTACACTAAGGCCCATTTTACACGGTAAGAGGCCTGAAAGTGGGTCTAAAGGGCCCTTGGCGCCAATGGGTCCTTAGCGCCGATGAGAATCTGGCCCTGGATCTCAGTGCCTCGTCTGTATAATGAAATGAGAGCTGGTGACCCTTCCTTTCTCTTGCTCGTCCTTGGTCTTGTCTATTCCGAGTGCAAGCGCTTTGGGGCAGGGACTGGTGGCTATAGATTAGTCTGTCAGCCTGTATTCACAGGAGTCGCTGTATTGACTTCACTGTGTGAGTAAATGCTCAGCAAAGCTAGTAATACACTCCCTTGTATTTGGGCTCTCCTGACATTACCAGAATACACCAACTGAATTATAATTATAACAGTGTGGGAACTGGGTAAGGAGGGAATGGGGGCTGGAATCGTTTAGATAAGGAACTTCTAAGCATAAAATAAAATTACTGCCACTATCCTGTTTCACAGCGAACGCCCCTCCCTGATGCCCCATTCAAGGATATTTTGATTCTAAGACAAATGTTTATAGGTGAGTTTAAATAACCTTCTGCAAATAGTGTTGGAAAATGGCAAATAGTGGGTAGGCCTCCTGTGAGTGGCTGGAGGAAGGAAGCATTGCCCTGCGAATGGAATGATTAAAAACAAACCACGTCACAAGCAGCTGTGCAGAAAAAAAATGGAATTGTATTTTCAGATTGTTCTCGGACGCCGGGCAGCTCTGTGCTGCTGAGGTCCATCTGGCACAATGAGCTTTCTCCTGCTGACTCTGCTGCCTTGGTTAGCCATGGATTGGCCTGCCCGGTCCTCTCATTAATCACTATGATGCATGGGTTTCTCCTCTTGCTTTCAGGAGGCTCTGGCTGCTAGCCACACATTCAGGCTGGGCGGTTACGCAGCACCCTGTGAGGCGTGACACATTCCTGCTGCCGCGAAGGCACTGGGCGACATTTGGCACAGCTGCTCTCAAGTCTTGTGCGGGGGGTGGGGCGAAGGGAGGGGTGTGCTCTGATGCAACTAGCAGCCCTGGCACCACGCTTTCCTCGTGGCATTGGGCAAAGAATCACCCTCCCCCATTGCAACTTGACAAAAGGTGTGATTGCTTTGAAAACCCGCCAGCACAGGAATCGTTGTGTTCTTTTGCATGCTTTAGCTACTTTATCTGAAGAAAATGGCTCTGTTTTCACCGCTTTTCATATCAGGACGAGGCCAGCTTTGCTCCCAAAGTGTATTCTCACTGGGAAACAGTCCTGGTTTGCCCTCTCACTTACCCTTCAGGGCCAATGCCAATATGGGGGGGATTTTCAAATGCATCTGAGTTAGCTGCCCCATTTCCATTGAAAGTCACTGGGTTTAGAAGCTTTTGAAATCTCTGCCCCAGATGCATACGGCACAATCTTTGTTCTTTGTAGTTTAAAAATAAGACTCCCATGGAAAAAAACAATTACTGTTATTAGACCAGAGGCCTCCACCATGATCAGGGCTCCTTGGAGCCTCGGGTGGCCGCTATCGCATCCCCAGAATACTAGAACTTCCCACTACACATGGGATGAGAATCATGAGGTTACAGTGCACGGAGGACACCATTTTGAAGAGCTCCCTGGCTCGGGATGCCAACCCTCCAGGATTGTCATGGAATCTCCAGGAATTAAAGATTAATCTTGAATTAAAGGTTATGTCATGTGATGAAATCTCCAGGAATACGTCCAACCAAAACTGGCAATCTCAGGCCCCTGCCAGCATGACCTCACATGCACTGTGTGTGCAAGGTCATGCTGGTTGGGGCGAAGCAGCACGCTTTTCAAAATGGCGCCCCCCACCCCCATCTGGGAGACCAGACAAAACCACATCCAGTTTTGTCTCCATACTGGACAGGGGATAGAGCCATAGAAAAGAGGATGGTCTGGCTTAAAACTGGATGAATGGCTAGCCTACAGGTGCTAGGCGCTATACAAACACATAGTAAGGGACAATCTCTACCCCAAAGACAGTCTAAATAGGCAACACAGACAGAAATGCTGCCTGTTTTAAATCATGGAATATCAGGGCTGGAAGGGACCTCAGGAGGTCATCTAGTCCAACCCCCTGCTCAAAGCAGGACCAATCCCCAGACAGATTTTTGCCCTGATCCCTAAATGGCCCCCTCAAGGATTGAACTCACAACCCTGGGTTGAGCAGGTCAATGCTCAAACCACCAAGCTCTCCCTCCCCCCCGGACTAATTATTGTTTGTGTATAAAACAGGGAAGATGTATTTTGAGGGGGACTAGGCAAAGAGGGTCAGGTTTCCAGAGGGAACTAGTTTGGCATGACACTTGGAGCTCAGGAATGCAACATGGTTCCAACTGCTACTTGACAAATGCAGGCCTCTCAACAGGTCACACTCGCCTCTGAGCATGCTCAGTAAAGATCTTTCCTACAACTCTACCTACCTGCTGCCTCACTGATTGCTAATGAAAAATTCCCCTTTATGTCTTCTGTTTGTTTGGAACGTTTATGTATTTCTGCTTCCGCTGGACTTGAGCTTACACTGCCAGCGAGAGAATGCTGGGAATCCCCCAGTTCTCCAGCTCAATTGCAACAGGGATGCTGAAGCATAATGTCAAAATGAGCCGCAGTGACAGAAACCTGCCAGACGCAGCACCGGCATCACCTTGGTTAGTATTACATAAGATGAAGGACAAGCTCCTGATTAAAAAGAGGGAGGAAGAGTTGATATATAGAGGGAATACTGGAACGGGTACAGAGAAGGGCCACTAGGATGATCCGAGGAATGGAAAACCTGTCGTATGAAAGGAGACTCGAGGAGCTCGGTTTGTTTACCCTAACCAAAAGAAGGCTGAGGGGGGATATGATTGCTCTCTTTAAATATATCAGAGGGATAAATACCAGGGAGGGAGAGGAATTATTTCAGCTTAGTACTAATGTGGACACGAGAACAAATGGATATAAACTGGCCGTCGGGAAGTTTAGGCTTGAAATTAGACGAAGATTTCTAACCATCAGAGGGGTGAAGTTTTGGAACAGCCTTCCGAGGGAAACAGTGGGGGCGAAAGACCTCTCTGGCTTTAAGATTAAGCTTGATAAGTTTATGGAGGGGATGGTTTGATGGGATAACGTGATTTTAGTCAATAGGTCAATAACGTGCCATCGCTGGTAATTAGTAACAATGGTCAATGATGGGATATTAAAAGTTACTGCGGAGAACATTTTCCAGAGGGTCTGGCTGGAGAATCTTGCCTGCATGCTTGGGGTTCAGCTGATCGTCATATTTGGGGTCGGGAAGGAATTTTCCTCCAGGGTAGATTGGCAGAGGCCCTGGAGGTTTTTCGCCTTCCTCCGCAGCATGGGGCAGGGGTCGCAAGCTGGAGGATTCTCTGTGACTTGAAGTCTTTAAATCATGATTTGGGGACTTCAACAGCTGAGTCAAGGGAGAGAATTATTCCAGGAGTGGGTGGGTCAGCTTTTGTGGCCTGCATCATGCAGGAGGTCAGACTAGATGATCATAATGGTCCCTTCTGACCTTAAAGTCTATGAGTCTATGAATATATCACATCTTCCTATTCAGGGAGCTAAGAGAGCTGTTTATTTTGCTGACCTGGCATTCCTAACCTGATGGGATTGAAGCAGGAAATGAACTTGTAGGAAGAACCTTGCAAACGTGACTGTGTGACCCGTCTGCAGTGTTTCACGGTATCACTGTCCAGGGACAGCAGTAGAAACCACTTCAGATACTAAAGCACAAACATTCCATTGCTTTGCTTCTGGCTTTAGGACTTTCAGTGCATACAGACAGTCTCTCCGGAATATCCCCCTGGATTTCATCGGGCTTTCAGCATTCCGATCAGGCTGCAGAAGCATTTGTTAGCACAGCTCCATGTCATTCTTTGCTCTATCCCAACAATGGTTTCTTGGAAGCCCTCCATGACACGTGGTGAACTTTGGATGCCATAAAAAAGAAGCAGTGCTTTTCCACCGCAGTCTCCTGTGGTTTCCTTGGCAATCCATTACTGTCATACTGCAGAAAGAAGGCCGTGAAGAATAATTATACATATTTATCTGCTGTGCAACGGAATGAAAACAAAAGGTGAGACCAATGCTGCTCCATATTGAAATTGTGTGAGAGCTTCTGTGAAGGACAAAACAACCCCCAGCTTTGCAGATTCTTTCACAATTAGCTAAATCCTCTAGCATAAACCTGTCTGGCATCCAGCAGCATTATCACAGCTGTAAAAGCCTTAGCTAATATCAACTGTTCTTCTTTCAGAAGGAGTTTACTAAACATTTAGCTTTTATTTTTGTTCTATCATCAAAGTAACCCATAGCTCTTATCCAGCACTTCTCATCCTTAGTTCCCAACTTAAGAACATAAGAATGGCCATATTGGGTCAGACCAATGGTACATCTAGCTCAGAATCCTGTCTTCTGACAGTGGCCAGTGCCAGATGCTTCAGAGGGAATGAACAGAACAGGGCAATTGTCGAGTGGCCCATCCCCTGTCGTCCAGTCCCAGCATCTGGCAGTCAGAGGCTTAGGGACACCCAGAGCATGGAGTTGCATCCCTGAAAATCTTAGCTAATAGCTTGATGGGCCCATCCTCCATGAACTTGTCTCATTCTTTTTTGAATCCAGTTATACTTTTGGCCTTCACAACATCCCCTGGCAGTGCGTTCCACAGGTTGACTGTGTGTTGTGTGAAGAAGTCCTTATTCACATTCTCTACATCCTTCATGATTCTATAGACCTCAGTCATATCCCCCCTTAGTCGTCTCTTTTCTAAGCTGAACAGTCCCAGTCTTTTTTAATCTCTTCTCATATGGTATCCATTCCATACCCCTAATCATTTTTGTTGCACTTCTCTGCACCTTTTCCAATTCTAATATATTGTTGTGGAGACGGGGTGACCAGAACCACATGCAGTAGTCAAGGTATGGGCATAGCATGGATTTATATAGTGGCATTATGATATTTTCTGTCTTATTATCTGTCTCTTTCCTAATGGTCCCTAACATTCTGTTAGGTTGTTTTTTTTTACTGCTGCTGTACATTGAGCAGATGATTTCAGAGAACTATCCATAACGACTCCAAGATCTCTTTCTTGAGTGGTAACAGCTACCGGTAATTTAGACCTCATCACTTTGTATGTACAGTTGGGATTATGTTTTCCAATGTGCATTACTTTGCACTTATCAACATTGAATTTCATCTGCCAGTTTGTTGCCTAGTCACCCAGTTTTATGAGATCCCTTAATAACGCTTCACAGTTAGCTGTGGACTTAATGATCTTGAGTAATTTTGAATCATCTGCAAACTTTGACACCTCACTGTTCACCCCCTTTTCCAGATCATTTATAAATATGTTGACCAGCACTAGTCCCAGTACAGATCCTTGGGGAAACCCATTATTTACCTCTCTCCACTGTGAAAACCGACCATTTATTCCTACCCTTTGTTTCCTATCTTTTAACCAGTTACTGATCCATGAGAGGACCTTTGATTTTATCCTTACTTTGCTTTAGAGCCTTTGGAGTGGGAACTTACCAAAGTACTTTCTGAAAGTCCAGGTACACCATATCAACTAGATCACCCTTGTCCACATGCTTGGTGACCCCCTCAAAGAATTCTAATAGATTAGTGAGGCATGATTTCCCTTTACAAAATGTTGACTCTTCTTCAACATATCATGTTCATCTATGTGTCTGATAAGTCTGTTCTTTACTATAATTTCAACCAATCACCTCTGGAAACTTTTTTAAAAATCAGAGTTACGTTAGCTATCCTCCAGTCATCTGATACTGGGGTTTATTTAAGCAATAGGTTACATACCACAGTTAGTTCTGCAATTTCATATTTGAGTCCTTCAGAGCTCTTGGGTAAATATCATCTGGTCCTGGTGACTTATTACTATTTAATTTATCAATTTGTTTCAAATCCTCCTCTATTGACACTTCAGTCTGGGACAGTTCCTTAGATTTGTCACCTAATAAGAATGGCTGAGGTGTGGGAATCTCCCTCACAACCTCAGCCGAGAAGACCAATGCAAAGAATTTATTTAGCTTCTCTTCAATAGTCTTGTCTTCCTTGAGTGCTCCTTTAGCACCTCGATTGTCCAGTGGCCCCACTGACTGTTTGGCAGGCTTCCTGCTTCTGATGCACTTAAAAAAATTTCCTGTTAGTTTTTGTGTCTTTTGCTAGATGCTCTTCACATTCTTTTCTTTTTTCTTTTTGCCCTGCCTTATTATATTTTTTAACTGGACTTGCCAGAGTTATTCTCCTTTCTATTTTCCTCACTAGGATTTGACGTCCAATTTTTAAAGGATGTCTTTTTGCCACTAACTGCCTCTCTTATTCTGCTGTTTAGCCAAAGTGGTATTCTTTTGGTGGTCTTACTGATTTTTTTATTTTTTTACTTTGGAGTATGCATTTAGTTTGATCCTCTATTATGGAGTTTTAAAATAGTTTCCATGCAGCTTGCAGGCATTTCACTCTTGTGACTGTTCCTTTTCATTTCCATTTAACTAACTTCCTCATTTTTGTGTAATTCTCCTTTTTGAAGTTAAATGCTACTATAGTGGTTTCTTTGTCATTTCCCTCCCTACTTGGATGTTAATTTTAATTACCTTATGGGCACTGTTACTGAGCGGTTCAGCTATATTCACCTCTTGGACAAGATCCTCTGTGCCACTTAGGACTAAATCAAGAACTGCCTCTCCCTTTGTGGATTCCAGGACTAGTTGCTCCAAGGAGCAGTCATTGATGGTATATAGAAATTTTATTTCTGCATCCTGTCCTGAGGTGAAATGTATCCAGCTGTTCGGAATGGGCCACATCCCCACCATGATTGAATTGGCCTCGTTAGCACTACAAAAAGTAATTTCCCCGCTGTTGATATTCACCTCTTCTTGTCAACTGTTGGGAATGGGCCATATCCACCCTAATTGAATTGGCCTCGTTAGCACTGACCCCCCCCCCCAACTTGGTAAGGCATCTCCCATCTTTTCATGTACTGCTATATATATCTTCCTACTGTATTTTCCACTCCATGCATCTGATGAAGTGGGTTCTAACCCACGAAAGCTTATGCCCAAATAAATTTGTTAGTCTCTAAGGTGCCACAAGGACTCTTTGTTGTTTTGGCTGAAATCCCCCATTATTAGTGGGTTTTCTGTTTTTGTAGCCTCTCTAATCTCCCTGAGCATTTCACAGTCACCATCACCATCTTGCTCAGGAGTATGTTGCTATTGTGATACTCTTATTATTTCTGCATGGAATTCATAGGTCAGTATCTGCACTTTACAAGTGAGGAAACTGAGGCACAGAGTGAAAGTGACTTGAGCAGAGCTGGGAAAGTACGCAGGTTGTCTGAGTCCCAGTCTAGCACTCTACCCACTAGTCCATGCTGCCCTAGCCAAAAGCCTTTCCTTTCACGAAGCTAGAAAGAGAGGCATAACGAGATCCAATGACAGCAAGCTGAAGAGGAGAACTAATACAGATTTTTAACAGTGAGAGCAATTAACTGTTGGAACAGCTTCCCCGGGGACATGGTGGCTTCTCTAGCATTTGCAGTCGTTAAGTCAAGGCTGGCTGTCTCCAAAACGATGCTATAACTCATAGAAAAGTTATGGGCTTCTGCAGAAATTACTGGCTGAGGTTCCCTGAACTGTTGTACAGGAGGTCAGACTAGATGATAATAATGGTCCCTTCTGGCTTTAAAACGGCTGTATCTATAAATAAAACAAACACTTGTTTAACGTTAGTCTTTTGCTGCATTTGCATAAGGCGCCCAAGCAGTACGCCCATTGGCTGACTGTTTGCTTTTGCTTGGACTGATGCCTATATCTCATTTTGCTCTACCACCCATGCCAAGGACACTACTTCCAGGATCAGAGCCTTAGCTGCAATAGAGATATGCACGAACGGAAGAGGGACATAAGAAGAGCTCTGTGTAGCTCGAAAGCTTGTCTCTCTTACCAACCTAAATTGGTCCAATAAAATATATCTTCTCACCCCCCCCTTGTCTCTGATACAGGAAGATATTTAAGCATATGCTTAATGTTAAGCATGTGAGCCGTCCCGTTGAGGGATTCACAGGCTTACGATTAGGCATTTGATTACATACCTTATTGAACCAGCGTCATAGTTACAGTGGGTTTATATGACTTGGAGCAGCTTTTAACTATGGAGCTGTTAGCTCATGTCTACATAATTGGATGCTGTGAAGCAAGCAAATAAGCAGAAAGTGGAGGAAGCCTGGTTCTGCAGTGCTGATCTGCAGCGGAGAGATCAAAGCGGCCTCTGCGTTTCTGCAACAAAACGCCCCACCAGATATTAACCTAAATGTTTCTCAGTGGCAGTTTAAATAAAATCAGTGTTTTTTCTCCTATGCCCTGCAGTGCAAAGCTGGGTCACACATCAGCTCCAAGTGCATGACTTTTTGGTTCAATATGACAGCATTCCAGCTTCCTCCACCATGGCACGGCACTAGATCCCCATCTGTATTTTGTATTTTTGCTGCCAGAAAAATAGAAATAAATGAAATAACCCTCATGGTAACACCGTACCGAGACTGACTGATTGATCAATGCATAAAATATTAATGAAATGCCAGCCAGCTCCAACTGAGGGCCACGTCTTCTGCTGGTATAAATCGGTGTAGCTTCATTTCATAGAACCATAGGGTTAGAAGGGATCACAAGGGTCATCTAGTCTAACCCCCATAATAAGCGAGCGCTTCACCATTTGAGCTCATTCCCCATCACCTCACAGGCAATGGAGTTATGTTGATTTGGAGGCAATGGTGGAGTTATGCTGATTTTATACCAGCTGGGAATCTGGCCTTATCTGACCAAGCCTAACTTTTATTTAAAAAACACCCCCATACTAAACGTATGGGTCTGTTGCAACACACGGGAATTTTTTGAGCAAAATGAGAAGCTCCAGAATATGTGTTGGATGGATTTCAACTACGGGAAGAGTACTTTACATAGGGTTGAAGGGATTTAATGGCCAAATGTGGGACTAGCACAGAACTTTCACTAGTGCCTGCCCTGGACTTAGCATTTAGGATCTTCAGCAAAAAGGAGGACACCTGCATGAGCATGTTCATGTAGCAGAGTTGCAGATTGCTGTGCATGGCCTCACTGGGTTCAGCTAAGCCGTGGACCAGCTGTAGCCTCCACGATGGAGCAGATTTGTCCCAGCCGTCTGTGGTTAAAAGACGGATGAGCCGAAATGAGAAATAAACTAGTAAAAAACGGATAACACACACTGAACTCAAAGAGAAGGGGTCTGGGCTTCAAAGAACAAGTACAAGAAGACTAACATGACTCTACTAATAACTCAGAGTCCATCTCAGGATAGACAGACCAGAATTATATCAGCCTCTCCAAAATCCAGGATTCCTCAACCCTTGTGACTGCCTGCAATGGGAGAATGAGTCCCCTCCCCCAGTCTTTCCAATGGCAATCCATCATGTGACAATCTGGAGTCATCCGGAGCATGACCAGGAGCAGGACAGGCTGGAGTCAGCTCAGTTCAGAACTGCAGGTCACCAAGTGTCAAGATGACCCTTTCCCAGCACCAGTTCTCAAGCAAGCCCTCCACATAGAATCATAGAAGATTAGGGTTGGAAGAAGACCTCAGGAAATCATCTAGTTCAACCCCCTGCTCAAAGTGGGACCAACCCCAACTAAATCATCCCAGCCAGGGCTTTGTCAAGCCGGGCCTTAAAAACTTCTAAGGATGGAGATTCCACCACCTCCCTAGGTAACCCAATCCAGTGCTTCATCACCCTCCTAGTGAAATAGTGTTTCCTAATATCCAACCTAGACCTCCCTCACTGCAACTTGAGACCATTACTCCTTGTTCTGTCATCTGCCACCACTGAGAACAGTCTAGATCCATCCTCTTTGGAACCCCCTTTCAGGTAGTTGAAGGCTGCTATGAAATCCCCCCTCACTCTTCTCTTCTGCAGACTAAATAACCCCAGTTGACTCAGCCTCTCCTCGTAAGTCATGTGCCCCAGCTCCCTAATCATTTTTGTTGCCCTCCACGGGACTCTCTCCAATTTGTCCACATCCCTTCTGTAGTGGGGGGGGTGCCCAAACTGGATGCAATACTCCGGATGAGGCCCCACCAGTGCCAAATAGAGGGGAATAATCATTTCCCTCGATTTGCTAGCAATGCTCCTACTAATGCAGCCCAATATACCGTTAGCCTTCTCGGCAACAAGGGCACACTGTTGACTCATATCCTGCTTCTAGTCCACTGTAATCCCCAGGTCCTTTTCTGCAGAACTGCCACTTAGACAGTCAGTCCCTAGCCTGTAGCAGTGCATAGGATTCTTCTGTCCTAAGTGCAGGACTCTGCACTTGTCCTTGTGGAACCTCATCAGATTTCTTTTGGCCCAATCCTCCAATTTTTCTAGGTCACTCTGGACCCTATCCCTACCCTCAAGCATATCTACCTCTCCCCCCAGTTTAGTGTCATCTGCGAACTTGCTGAGGGTGCAATCCATCCCATCATCCAGATCATTAATGAAGATGTTGAACAAAACCGGCCCCGTGACCGACCCCTGGGGCACTCCGCTTGATACTGGCTGCCAACTAGACATCAAGCCATTGATGCCTGTTGAGTCTGACAATCTAGCCAGCTTTATATCCACCTTATAGTCCATTCATCCAGTCCATACTTTTTTAACTTGCTGGCAAGAATACTGTGGACACCATACCAAAAGCTTTGCTAAAGTCAAGATATATCACATCCACTGCTTTCCCCATATCCACCGAGCCAGTTCTCTCATCATAGAAGGCAATCAGGTTGGTCAGGCATGATTTGCCCTTGGTGAATCCAGGTTGACTGTTCCTGATCACCTTCCTCTCCTCCAAGTGCTTCAAAGTGGATTCTTTGAGGACCTGCTCCATGATTTTTCCAGGGACTGAGGTGAGGCTGACCGGTCTGTAGTTCCCCGGATCCTCCTCCTTCCCTTTTTTAAAGATGGGCACTATATTTGCCTTTTTCCAATCATCTGGGATCTCCCCTGATCTCCACAAGTTTTCAAAGATAATGGCCAATGGCTCTGCAATCACATCAGCCAACTCCCTCCGCACCCTCGGATGCAGCGCATCCGGCCCCATGGACTTCTGCATGTCCAGCTTTTCTAAATAGCAGGGCTTTGGAGTGGAGCCCGAAGCTGGAGCGCGGAGCAGCTCCGGAGCAATGGAGCTGCAGGTTTTTGCCTGGAGCTGGAGCGGAGCCGGAGCACAGCTCCAAAGCCCTGCTAAATAGTCCTTTACCTGTTTTTTCACCGCTGAGGGCTGCTCATCTCTTCCCCATACTGTGCTTCCCAGTGCAGCAGTCTGGGAGCTGACCTTGTCTGTGAAGACAGAGGCAAAAAAAGCATTGAGTACTTCAGCTTTTTCCACATCATCTGTCACTAGGTTCCCGCCCCATTCAGTAAGGGTCCCACACTTTCCCTGACCACCTTCTTGTTGCTAACATACCTGTAGAAACCCTTCTTGTTACCCTTCACATCCCTTGCTAGCTGCAACTCCAATTGTGCTTTGGCCTTCCGGATTACACCCCTGCATGCTCGAGCAATATTTTTATACTCCTCCCTAGTCATCTGTCCAAGTTTCCACTTCTCGTAAGCTTCCTTTTTGTGTTTTCGCTCACCGAAGATTTCTCTGTTAAGCCAAGCTGGGTCGTCTGCCATATTTGCTATTCCACCTCACACTCCGCCTGACAGGCAGTTACTCCCCTCCAGCAGCTCCGGGATGCCGGCCTTCCCTCCACTGAGCACGGCGGCTCTCCTGAGCCTGCTCGTTCTATTCAACACACGAGGCTAGCGTGAGCTGGCCCAGTGCCGTGTAACCCCTCCATGTGGTGCTCTGTCCCTCGTGAGTGGTGGCTGCTAGGCCTTAAGAACATAAGAACATAAGAACAGCCATACTGGGTGAGACCAAAGGTCCATCTAGCCCAGTATCCTGTCTTCCCACCTTGGCCAGGTGCCCCAGAAGGAATGAAGAGAACAGGGACTCATCAAGTGATCTATCCCCTGTCGCCCATTCCCAGCTTCTGGCAAACAGAGGCTAGGGACACCATCCCTGCCCATCCTGGCTAATAGCCGTTGATGGGCTTATTCTCCATGAATGTATCTAGTTCTTTTTTGAACCCTGTTATAGTCTTGGCCTTCACAACATCCTCTGGCAAAGAATTCCACAGGTTGACTGCGTGGTGTGAAAAAATACTTCCTTTTATTTGTTTTAAACCTGCTGCCTATTAATTTCATTTAGTGACCCCTAGTTCTTGTGTTTATGAGGAGTAAATAACACTTCCTTATTTACTTTCTCCACACCAGTCATGATTTTATAGACCTTTGTCATATCCCCCCCTTAGTCATCTCTTTTCCAAGCTGAAAAGTCCCAGGCTTTTTAATCATATGGAAGCCGTTTCATACCCCTAATAATTTTTGTTGCCCTTTTCTGAACCTTTTCCAATTCCAATATTTCTTTTTTGAGATGGGGCGACCTTTTTTGAGATGGCCTGGCCCTCTACATTGCCCAAGGTAACAGCCTCTCACATCAAATTGTTTCTGAGACTCAGTAAAAGCTGGAGACAAGCAGACTGGGACAAACTGGATGGTTTAGATTAAAAGCAATGTGCTAAGGGGTCTGCAAGGCTGCCAGTAAGGTTATAGGTTGGCATGGCAATGAGCGGAAAGATTCCAGAAATCGGAGCGGGATGTTTTTATAGCTGAAGTCACTGAAATGTGGTTTCATTGTTCTTGTTAATGAGATGCTGCTGCCACCCCTTCCTGGGCAGTGTTTATCTGCGGGTGGCTCAGTGGGGGCAGGGAGACAGGTGGGCCGAAAGGAGTGAGCTCTACCGTCATGGCTGCCCTCCCCCATTTCCTGAGACTGCGGGATCCACCATGACGCCATCTTGATCGTGAAAGGCATCTTGATCAGACCAGGCCAGGGCACGGGAACCAGATGACAGTCTTAAATGACAGTAGCCACATGCTCGCACTACACCAAATCACACCAGTTGAATTCTACAAAAGAAGCTATGATTAGAGCTTGTCGATCTACTCATTGCAATAAATGTAGCCTTTTTTCCCCTGTTGGTGAGTTATCCATGAACAGGCTGTGACTTTTAGGGCTTCGGAGGTTATTCTCTGTTGTTTGTCAAATAGACTCTGCAAACAAGTTGGCTCCTGACTTGTCTGCAGACTGATCAGCGTGGTCCAGACCCTCAATATCCAGTATATTGATTCCTATGGGAGTCAGGCGCCTAAATACCTTCAAATATCTGAGACTAATAGTATTCACTGTTCATCCGTGGAGTTGGTCAAAATATTTTGACCGAACAATTTTCCCAGAATAAAAAAGAGGGTTGTCAAAATCAACATTTTTCATGGGAAAGGATCGATTTTTACTACATTCTCAGATTTTCTGATGGGAAGGTTTGAAACAAAAATGTTCACTTCCAATTGCCAGTTTGAAATGAAACTTTTCTTTTCACTCAAAAGTCAACAATTTTTCATGTCAACCTTTCCAAATAGCAAATTCTTAGCACTTGTCATTCCATGAACATTTTCTGATATTTCAAATTTTTATTCTGTTTCCAGGATAAAAACAAATGTCAAAATACTGAATTTCCCAGAGGAAGGAATTGTGTTTTCTGAACAGCTCTACTGATGAGTTGCTATTCATACCATGTGATTGGTTTGTCTCCTAATAGGATGGCCTACGTGGATTTATAAACTCAGGCCACCTTTCTAGCCCCTGTTAAACAAGATGCTTATGCAGATGCTTAATCCGCAGCGCATGAGGAATATCCCATTGATTTCAATGTTGAACTGGTACCTCTGTTTGTGAAGTAGTTCTCCATGAACAGGTAGGTTGTGATTTCTATTAATTGGTTTACAGTTTGTAATTGTTGAACAAATCTTTCGCAGACAAGGGGGGAGCTGCTCCTCCTGGCTGTGAGACCATTTCCAGTGGGACTGCTCTCATGAATACTCGTTTTTCTTGAGGCCTCGGCTTTAGAGAATGTTCTTGTCCATAAAAGTTGCTGACCTGAACATTCATGATTTCGCCTATACAAGGGGTGACAAATACCAGTGCAGTAAATTGGCAGGTTTTATGCACCAGGAGATTTGAAAAGACTCTTTGCTGCATTTGATTTTAGACTGTAAGCTGTTTGGGGCGGGGACTCTGATTTACTCTATGTTCAACAACCATAACTTGCCCAGCTCTAACGATGTTCTCAAGCAATTCAACACGTCTGAGTGGGATTTACTTACTATTAACATGTTATTAAGGTTTGCAACACCAGAGGGCAAGGGCCCAAGGCCTGGAACTGGTCAGCTCCATCCAATTAGCCCTGCCCACCTCACCTGGGCTGGGGTGTGGAGTTTAATTATTAGAGCTCGCTGGATATGGAGGCGCTCCTTCCCCTATAAAGAGCAGTAGGAAGCTGGTGAGGGGAGACAACCAGAGTGAAGCTGGAGTAAGAGACTTCAGCAGAAGCCAGCTGCTTCCCCAGCCAGGGAATGGCTGCTACAAGTGAGCAGTCAGCAGCAGAGAACAGTGAGTGTTAAGGGAATGGGCTCCCCACAGGGAGGGTCTGGGAGACCCCCTGCAGGAAACACGGGGAGTAGGGACTTGAAGGCAATTTGAGATCTCTCTGTTGGTAGTTTTGTTATGTTACTAAATCCAGCCCCTGGGATGGGTGTTGTTGAAGCAGAGAAGAGTTTGTTTTGGTAACTTGATTGGGAGAGCCCTGAAAAGTGGGGAAACTGAGGCAGGGCCACTGCAGAGCAACCTCTGCCCACAATGGGGCACTTGGGAGGCAGCCAGCCCCTTCACACAGAGCATACAGCTAGGGTTACCAGATAGCAAGTATGAAAAACTGGGAGGGGTAATAGGCACCTATATAAGAAAAAGCCTTGAATATCAGGACTGTCCCTATAAAATTGGGACATCTGGTCACCCTACATACAGCTAAGATTTACCTGTAACGGTTACCCACCCATCTCTCCGTCCCCAAACATCTTCTCATAGGCTAATTAATAATTGAGTCCAAAACCCAAAGAAAGAACCAAATAAAACCCTGTGCCTTACAAAAAGCAAGCAAAACCAGAACCACATCTGAGTTGAAAGTGGAATGCATTCGCCAAGGTCACGGACCAGATCCTAAGCTGGTATCAACGGCCACAACTCCAGGACTTCAGTAGAACTATGCCGACTTACACCTCCTGAGGATCTGGCCCATTGACTTTCAGTGCATAACAATCTGTCGAACAGCTAGAGCACTAGCACTTCTATCATCAATACACTCTAGAAATGGCATCCATGAAGGGTGGCTCCCACTCAGGCAGAGACGAAGACAGTGGTTCTGAGCTATACGATGACTTGGTGGCGTACCCAAACCACTCTCAAGTTTTCTGACGTTGCTATGAGGACTGGTTTCAAATCTACCCCTTGCCATATATGAAAGGATAGAAACGTGAATGGCTGGGATGATTTAGTTGGGATTTGGTCCTGCTTTGAGCAGGGGGTTGGACTAGATGACCTCCTAAGGTCCCTTCCAACCCTGATATTCTGTGATTCTATGAACTTTTCCGTGTTGCTAGCTGTCCCACCTGAAATCCACTACATTGCACAAGTAGAGAGGGCTGGTTAGCAGAGGGAAAGGATTGGTTTGCTAGGGGTTCCACAAGAAATGCAGCGTATGAAAATAAGGTTCAATGCACAGGGCGTCTTTTCAAAGATCTGCACATAGTTTTACTTGTCTGAACTACATCAGGATCAATGGAAGTCACACGGCTAAATACTTAAGTATCAAAATGTACTTCACAGAATTTTTCCTATTTACTTTGATCTTTCTGACAAACAGAGAGGAACGCCTACCCCCAGGCTTAAAGCCAGCTTATATTGCATATGTAAAATATCACAGTGTTCCTGGCTGTTAATAAATTACTGAGAGTCTTCAGAGATTCCACGCTTGTTAATAAATGACATAAGATTGTAAATGAGTAAGAAATCTGCAGGCAGTCTCTGTTTGTGACTTCTCCTGTTCTCCAGCATTGGGGTGGGGACGGGGGGAGAGCAGTGAATCAATAGCATAAATGCAACATTGTTTGTTTATGTAACAAAACAAGCCAATGGAAGATGCAAAGGAAAATATTTTCCCAGTTACTCACATAACAAAGTTTGAATTTAAGGGCCTTGGGTTCAGAACAGAGACCCCAATCCAGCAATGCACTTAAATACATACTTAAGTGTAAGCACTGGTTGATATCCTATTGACCTCAGAGTGATGTGAACTGCGCTGGGGTAGCCCAGGGAAGAACTGTGACAGAGATCTCCTCTTGCTCCAGCAGGGACGTCTAGCATATTCATCTCTCTGCCCAAGCTGCTCCTCAGACAGGGCTAATGCAACTCTGCTAGGGAGCACAGGGCTTTATTAACTGATGCAGCCACGTACCTAGAGCCATAAGGGACGTCTGGAACTGACTCATCTCATCGGCAGTTTGTCTGAAGGCTCAGCCCGAGAAGTAAACTGCCTTGCCCATTCCAAGTGAAGCCCTCCCAATCTGGGCCATCAGCTGGCTTCCAGCTGCAATCAGCATCAGATATTAGACTCAGCTGGAATGCCTACTCGCTCTGTCTCTGCAGACGTAGTTAAGTTAATACAGCAAATACTACCTGACTTTTCTATTATTTTTTTGGTGATCTTTTGCATTGTACTGTATTCTGAATGGCATCAATCTGAGCCCCTTGGTGGAGGGTCTTTTATAAACTCATCATTTTTATTATTATTATGGCAGGGAAGAACAAGAGAGGATATTCTCATCTTTTAAGTAATGGAGATGCTCAGATATTATGGTAGTGAGACCCATATGTGAGCGAGAGATCCCTGTCCATAGACAAAAAGATAGATGGGTGTATATGAAGAGAGATGAATAGGGGAATGGATTAATGCACAGATAGATTAGATAGAGAGGTATATATGGGGATGGATAGATAGATAGATCTGATGAATACGGTGTATATGAGCAGGGGCAGCTCTAGCTTTTTTGCCACCCCAAGCACGGCAGGCAGGCTGCCTTCGGCGGCATGCCTGCGGGAGGTCCGCCAGTCCCGCGGCTTCGGCGTACCCACGGTCGAATTGCCGCCGAATCCGCAGGACTGGCGGACCTCCCGCAGGCAAGCCGCCAAAGGCAGGCTGACTGCCGCCCTCGCAGGGACCGGCAGGGCGCCCCCCGTGGCTTGCCGCCCCAGGCACGCACTTGGAGCGCTGGTGCCTGAAGCCGCCGCTGTATATGAGGATGGATGGATGGATGGATAGATAACTTGGCCATTAATGAGAACATCGTGACGGTTGGTCAGCGTCACTAGTTAGATCCCAAATCAACAGGCATCTGAGTCTCCTTCCAACTGAAACTGCTGTGCGCTACCCAAGCCCGCTGCCCCAGTGGGTCTTATCCATTTGATGTCCCTTACAATATGTGCTAACTACTTATGCTAAGCAATCTGCTCCACTCTTCATTTTGCTGTGATGCTGGGAGTTCCTTCCCCAGACTTCAAGAAGGGCTCTGTGTGAGCTCAGAAGCTGGTCAAATAAAAGGTATCACCTCACCCACATGGTCTCTATAGTGATCAAAGGCAGCCTCTCCTCCTTTCCTGGGCATCGAAAGATCTTTCCCTGATGGATCCCCGGTTGTGTGGTGGGCTCCTCCCTCCACTCCCTTCACCAGCTGTCCTGGTTTGGCAGCCTGTCAGACTGGCCCATCTGTCAGCTAAAAAGAGAAACCATTCGTACAAATGGCAGCTTCAACACTGCAGTGATCAATGGCAAACTATCAGCAGCAGGCTTTATCCAGTGGTGGTATAACTGTGTTGGTCCCAGCATATGAGAGACAAGGTAGGTGAGGTAATCTTTTATTGACCAACTTCTGCTAGTGAAAGAGACAAGCTTTTGAGCCACTCAGAGCTCTTCTTCAGGTCTGACAGGAATGGGCTGTTTGCCTTGCTGAGCACTCAAGTACGAAGAGGTTATGAAGTGACTCTGGGTAATTTCAGAGTGAGTAGCTAATACCTTCAACTAGACACGTATGGTATTGTGGCAAAGAGGACATGTTGCACAATATAATGAGATAATACAGTATATTTCAAACTTTAACCTAGGGCCTGGTCTACACTACGACTTTAATTCGGATTTAGCTGCGTTAATCCGAATTAACCCTTCACCCGTCCACACTACAGAGCCAGTTAATTCGAATTAAAGGGCACTTAAAATCGATTTCTGTACTCCACCTCGACGAGCGGAGTAGCGCCTAAATCGATTTTGTTAATTCGAATTAGGGTTAGTGTGGCCGCACACCACCGAATTACTGTGGTTAAAGTAATGGGGTAATGTGGCCGCACACCACCGAATTAATGTGGTTAAAAAGCGAATTAATGTGCTTAGTGTGGCCGCGCACAATCGAATTTATACAACCTGTTTCCCAAATTCGAATTATCTAAATTCGGATTAATCCTGTAGTGTAGACATACCCTAGGAAACCTGGAAAATTTTCCATTTAGACTCTTCTTTAGTTCCCCTCCAGAAAACTGATTTTCCATTGAGTTGAAAATCATTCATGGGCGGGGGGGGAGAGATTCATTTTGTCAATAAACTTTTCACTTTTAATTGAAATCCCAAAACAGAACAATTTTTACTGTTCTGCAACCATAACCCAACACTTTAAACTGAAAAATGTTGGGTTTTGGTTGCCAGAACCCAAAAAAGTTCAGTTTCTGACAAAAACCTGAAACATTTTGAAGAAAAATATTGACAAAAATGAAAAAAGATTTTGTTTTCATTGAAATTATTCACAGGAAAAAAATATAATTTTCCAACCAGTTCTACTTCAACCACATACAATTAACATCTGCCTTGTCCTTTGGGGATGGTCTTGGACCCAAAAACCTGGGTCTTAAAGGTAGAGGCAGAAAGAGGCTTAACTCAAATGCCTGGATCCCAATCCAGGCATTGCCAAATTACAGGCTATTTGGCTCTGAAGGGTTGGTTCAGACCTATATCCAGTTAGCAGGTGTATATTGGCTGGATTCTCACACAGCCAGTCCTCCTCCCATTGAGGTCCTGCTGGCTGTAATGGGGGCAGTTTCAGGGCCTTACCCTGGGTAACTATTTGGGATGGACTCTTCTCTTTTCATTGCGCCTAGATGAGTTATTTGCTTCCTGGTTTGGGCCCTGAATCAGCAAAATGCTTTAGCACATGAACATCGAAGGCACTGAAGCACACATTTACAGGTAAGCGTGGGCTTGTGTGCATTGCTCAGATAGCTGCATGCTCCTATTTTGAACATCTGGATAGACCACTGCAAGTGGTGTCTCATGTGAGTGATTCACATGGGGTGGAGCTTATTTTGTGAGCAGGGCGTTGGAGAGTATTTGGTTCCCAGTCCGACCTCTGACTCATAGAAATTGCCATACTGGGTGAGACCAATGGTCCTTCTAGCCCAGGATCCAGTCTTAGACAGCGGCCAATGCAGAGCTTCAGGGGAGTGTACAGAGCCGGCAGCTGGAGTTAACCACCTGGTCTTACCCTCCCAGCTTCAGGCAGACAGAGGTTTAGGGTTGCCACCAAACATGGGGTTGCGTCCATGACCATCTTGGCTAGTAGCCATTGATGGATCTATCCTCCATGAACTTATCCAATTCTGTTTTGAGCCCACTTATAATTTTGGCCTTCACCACATCCCATGGCAACAAGTTCCACAGGTTAAATTGTGCATGGTGTGAAGAAGTATTTCCCCTTGTTTGAATTAAACCCGCTAATTATGCATGGTGTGAAGAAGTATTTCCCCTTGTTTGAATTAAACCTGCTGCCTGTTAATTTCATTGGGTGACCCCTGGTTTTTATTTTGTGGGAAAAGGGTAAATAACATTTTCACTTTCTTCACTCCGTTCATGATATTATAGACCTTGGTCATGTCCCCCTGCCCTTACTTGTCTCCCTTCTAAGCTGAACCGTCCCAGACATTTTAATCTCTCCTCAGATGGAAGCCGTTCCATATGGCCTAATAATTTTTGTTGCCCTTCTCTGCACCTTTTCTAATTCTAATATATTTTTTGAGAAGGGCAACCAGAATCGTAAGCAGTATTCAAGGTGTGGGTGTACTATGGATTTATATAGTGACATTGTGACATTTTTCTGTTTTATTATCTATTCCTTTCCTAATGGTTCCTAACATACTGTTAGCCATTTTGACTGCTGCTGCACATTGAGCAGAAGTTCTCAGAGAACTATCCACGGTGACTCCGAGATCTCTCTTGAGTGGCACCAGCTAATTTAGACCCCATCATTTGGTATGTATAGTTGGGATTACTTTTACTAGTGTGCGATATTTTGTACTTTATCAATGTTAAATTTCATCTGCCACTTTGTTACCCAGTCACCCAGTTTTGTGAGATCCCCCTGTAACTCTTCACAGTCGGCTTTAGACTTAACTACCTTGAATAATTTTGTACCAGCTGCAAACTTTGCCATTTCACTGTTCGCTCCCTGTTCCAGATATTTTATGAATATGTTTAACAGCAATGGTTCCAGTACAGATCTTTTGGGGATCCCACTGTTTACCTCTCTCCATTGTGAAAACTGACCATTTATTCCTGCCCTTTGTTTCCTATTTCTTAACCAGTTACTGATCCATGAGGGGACCTTCCATCTTATCCCATGACTTTTAGTTTCCTTAAGAGCCTTTGGTGAGGGACCTTGTCAAAGGCTCTCTGAAAATCCAAGTACACTGTATTGATTTTTTCACTCTTATTTACATGCTTGTTGACATATTGACACCCTCAAAGAATTCTAGTAGCTTGGTGAGGCATGATTTCCCTTTACGAAAGTCATGTTGACTCTTCCCCAACAAATTAGATTTGTCTATGTGTCTGATAATTCTGTTCCTTACTATAGCTTCCACCAATTTGCCTGGTACTGAAGTTAGGCTCACCAGCCTCTAACTGTCAGGATCACCTGTGGAGTATTGTTTTAAAAATCTGTATTACCATTAGCTACCTTCTGGTCATCTGGTACAGAGGCTTGTTTCAGCAATAGGTTATTAGTAGTTCTGCAATTTCACATTTGAGTTCCTTCAGAACTCATTGGGGAATACCTTCTGGTCCTGGTGACTTATTACTCTTTAAATTATCAATTTTTTTCTAAAACCTCTACTGCTGGGTCATCCATGTGGGACAATACTTCAGATCTGTCACCAAAAAAAGTAAAGCTCTGTGGGTACCTCTCCGACAGCCTCTGCAGTGAAGACCGATGCAAAAGATTCCCGTAACTTCTCTTCAATGGCCTTGTCTTCTTGAGTGCTCCTTTAGCACCTTGGTGGTTTGGTGACCCCACGGCCTGTTTCACGGGCTTCTTGCTTCTGATGTACATAAAAAAATGTCTTAGTGTTAGTTTTTGCATCTTTAGCAAGTTGCTTCTCAAATTCTTTCTTGGCCTGCCTTTATTATACTTAACCCACCAGAGTTTGTGCACATTTCTATTAAGCTCACTAGCATTTCACTTCCAAATTTTAAAGGATGTCTTTTTACCTATAACGGCCTCCATTATTCTCCCTTTAGCCTTGGTGGCGTTCTTTTGGTCCTCTTAGGGTATGTCTACACTGCAGTTAAAAACCGCGGCTGGCCCATACCAACTGACTCGGGCTTAGGCTAAGGGACCATTTAATTGTGGTGGAGATGTTCCAGCCCAGGCTGGAACCAAGGTAAGAAGAGAGCCTAGGGTTGGATACGTACTGCCGCTGTCACAGAAACTCCCTTCCTCAGATGAAGGATTGCTACTAGGGATTGGTGGTCTGTATCAGGGATAAATTTCCTCTCTTCTAGGTACGGGTGGAATTTCTTCACATCCCGTACCAAATGTAAAGCCTCCTTGTCCATTTGTGCATAGTTGCATTCTCTCGCTGTGAGCGATCTGGAGGCAAATGCTATGGGTCTCTCAGTGCCACCTGGCACAGTGCGTGATATAACAGCCCCTATTCCTCGTGAGGAAGCATGACATGCTTTAACCTTCTCCTGAGATTTATGTAGGCCTTGTGCATCAATAACACGCCCACAATAAGCTGTCGAGTCCTTGGAAAAAATTGTATTTTATGCAATTGGCTCATAACCCATATTCTTCTAGACATTTTAATGCCCTTTTCATGGTTTCCAAATGTTCTTCATCACTTCCATGAGTCACAATAATGTCATCCAAATACCACTCTTCTCAGGATAACTTTTAAACTTGGTCCGCTGCCCATGGCCATAGAGCAGGAGCTGAAGTAACACCAAACATTAGCTTGTTCTACTGGTACAAACCTTTTGTGCCTTGTGTCTTGATTGTGAGGTATGGTTCAGACAGCTTCCACTTGTAGGTAGGTCTGTGACAAATCAATTTTCCTGAATCATTGTCCCCCTGCCAGTGTAGCAAAAATGTCTTCAGTTCAACACAGGCTAAATTTCAACTTTCGGCACAGGGTTTATGGTGACCTTTAAAATCTCCACACACCCTTTCTACACCACACTTTTTTACAACTGGAAGGATAGGCGTTCCCCACTTGCTCCAGGCCACTTTTGAAAGTATGGCCTCTCTTTCCAGACGTTCCAATTCAGCATCTACCTTCGAGTGAATACTGTAAGGGACAGTTCAAGCTCTGTGAATATGCATCTTCACATCAGCAGTCAGAAGGAGTGTGGAACCCTTTTCCACACCAATAGCATCTGTCTGGTGAGCGGACCGACTCTTGCCTTGGGTTACAGATAGTTTATGCATTCCTACTTCTGTTTTAGTTTTGGTATTCAATTCTATTGCATCCCTTGTCGCACTTTCCATCACAACTCCAATTTCTACTGTGTTTAAAGGTAAGTTTTTCCTTAGCTGAGCTGCCTCTGTATGCTTTGTTAAGCAGGCCACACACAAATCTGTCTCTTAAGCCCATCCTTAAAAGCACAGTGTTCAGACAATCTTTTTATCTCTGTCACAAAAGAGGAAATAGATTCTCCTTCAAGTTGACGCCATTGAACCTTTCTGCCATAATCAGTGGCTTGGGTCCCAAGAGCTCTTGGACAATTTGCACTCTCTCTCAAAAGGTTTTGCTTGCTGGCGTCTCTTGGGTGATCAGACTGTGGGTACTAAACTGTGCATTTTTCCTCCCATTTCACTCAGTATTGCTGCTCCATGATTTTCTGAGGGAACCTCATTAACTTCAAAATACTGCTCCAGCCTCTTGATACATGCCAGTCCTCCATGGCACTGTCGAAGGCTTCCATTTCTCCAGCAGATCTTGCCATTTCACCCCGCTGCTGTCAGTTTAGTAGTTCGGAGCTCCCACAGTTGTAGCAGACTCCTCTCTCCCCCTCGGGGCTGCAAGCATTGTCATCGATTGTTTTGCTACTCTGATTCATGGAAGGCTCTTGAAGGCCTTGTTGCCAATCATTGCATGCGGTAGAGTTAGCACAAATCCCCAATTAGAAACACAGATGGAGCTGGAGTCATGATGGCTCGCTCACTCTTGTACTGCAGAAGAAGGAACATGGTAACCACTCTGTAACCAATTCAACATATTCAATGGCTTAAAGAACTGTACCTGCGAATTCACATCAACTGCTGCAGCACTGTGCTCAACCCTTCAAATATATCACACTCTGCACTGAGCCCTGTTTCACCCGCAGGTCGCTGCAATCTGTCACTGCAGCCATGTGTGACAGGCTGTTGAGAGTGTAACCGCTGTGATGCATCATCACATCCACCCCCCAGCTTAGCACACTGAAAGGATGCATTTCCTACGGCGCACTGGGGGGGCAGAGCACTTTTCTAGGCTTTTAGAACAACAGGGTGGACACATGTGGAAGAGGTGCTACTTTCCCTTGGCATCCATACTGACTGCTCTCTAAACGTGAAATCTGATTCGGGTGTTGCCTACGTTCTTGCAGAGAGAGGAGTAGAAACGGGTGCGCTACTTTCTTTTAGGGCCCGACCCAAAATTTCCCATTAACTGCAGTGGGCTTTGGATGAGGCCTTTGAAGTTTTGTTCCCAGAAAAATTATTATTCCAGCAGTTCCCAGAGACTCCAGCTGAGAGAGAGGTGTCTGTGTGTGTGTGTGTGTGTGTGTGTGTTGGCTTTTAACTCATGCACTAAGCTCCAGAAGCCCCAGGTTCAATCCCACCCGCCGACAACCAGGGTCTGTCGGCGTTACACTTACAGCCTACATAGACAAGCTAACGGGTAGGAGGGGAAATGGTGGGACAGAGAGGGGAGGTGACTGGCCCACAGTCACAGGAAGAGCTGGATTGGGACCCGGGTATCCTGAGAACCCTGCCAACTTGCACATATTGCCGCCTCATAGCTTTGGACACTGGTAATTTCTACGTCTGAAGGGGTCTAGTCTTTTTTTAGCTATCTGCATTAAAATCTGCCTCTGTCTCTGCTGAGCCCGAGATCGCTGTTGCATGGCCTGTGCTAGAAACACAGACTATAAAAAGACACCCGCGTTAGTCGTTCCCACTGAGGCTGTGACGTCAGCTCCTTGTAACTCACTGGGAGTAAAGCACCGCAGTTGTACATGCAGCCGCTGTAACAGCGGCTGCATTATCAGGTAAATACAGTGTCAGTTTACAAACAATGGGCCAGATCCTGAGCTGGTGTGAATTAGCATAGCTCCATTGACGTGAATGGCACTGTACCCATTTACAGCGGTGGAGGATCTGTCCTGATATAATCGATCCTGAGAAAACCAAGGGCCTGACTTTGTCACTGTTACTCTGTGCACAGTCCCGACTTGCAGAATAAGGTCCTACGCTATGCAAATAAGGCAGGCAGAACTGGGCCCTACATTAGGAACGGCTGTTCGGGTTGTAAAAGCGTGTCTAACTCTCGGGATTGACTTTCTCTGATACTGTCGCTGTATTAAAAA
This sequence comes from Terrapene triunguis, assembly GCF_002925995.2. NCBI lineage: Eukaryota > Metazoa > Chordata > Testudines > Emydidae > Terrapene > Terrapene triunguis. The sequence continues at coordinate 15,962,895 of NW_020699373.1, read as the reverse complement.
TACCAAATGCACTTTAATGCTTTTCTTACTTCATCGAGAAAATATAGATCTGAATCCCTCAAGGCAATATAATAAGGAACCTGTGTGCATAACAGTGTAAATAGAATGCTGCCACAAAGGTGACTTTTAGCCGATTCCACAGCGATCAGCCACGCTCTTCACACACTAGGGCTTCCGGAAAAGGCTGCGTGATTTAATTGTCTATTTATAGATGGTTTGTTAAATCAATGAGCCTACACTTTTTTTGACTGCTTAAGCTCAGGGTGAACCAGCTACCTTTCTCTCTCTCATTCACTCTTATATTCTCCACACACAGAGCTGCCGCTATCTTTGCATTTGTACAGCACCTAGCGTAACACTGTAATATAATTATTCTTAAGACAATGGAAGGATTGATGGGCGTTAGGTGCCTAAATACCTTTGGGAATCTGGACCTTAGTCTCCCCGGGCTAAATTTTCAAAGGTGTTTAGGAGCCTAGCTAAGCTTTATTGCTGCCCATCACCATGCTATCTGAGCGCCTTTTGTGTGAAATCAATAGCAAAGTCCCTAGCAGACTTTGTGGAGTCTGCAAACGTTTAGTGGCTCAGGGCTGGCCGTGGCATCCCCGCAGTTGTATTCAGCATGATGTTCCCATGGGGCGGGCGCATCCGGCTGCCTCCAGCACTGTCCCCTGATGATCCGCATAAGCCAGTGGAATGGGGTGGAGAGAGGAGTTAAATTCATAGAGTTCTTGGTCCTCTAGTTCCCAAGAGGCCCAGGAGAGGCTCTGGGAGGAACTTGGTATAATGAGGCACTTCCAGGTAGGAGGGCTTTCTGCTTAGCACAGAGGGTGAAATCCTGTTTTGTTTTCGTTTCAACAGGGACCCAGGATTTCACCCATGCAGCCTGTTGTCTTTCTGCTCATCCAGCAGCGTGAGCTGTGCCTACTCCGCCCAACACCCCTCAGCAGGTGGCTTGCTGAAATCACCAGCTTGGAATATTTGTGCATTTCTCCTCTGTTGCTCTTTCACTGTTTCAACAGTTCTGTGGAGCAGGTTTATTGTGGGCATCCTAACGGGTGCTGCCCTCCTCAGATTAACCCCACAAATGCCAAATGTGTCAGGTTACCCCAAGCCAGCTTCATCCTTATGTTCTTTCCGGCTGGGGTTTTGTGTGCATTCCACGTGGGTATAGCAAGATGTGGCTTCCCGAGCCAGTGCTATACAGATATTATTATTTATTTCTATTACTGTCGTGTCTAGGAGCCCAGGGCCCTATTGTGCTCGGCACTGTACAAACACAGGACATAAAGACAGCCCCAAGACACAACCCATACACAATTCCCTTAACAGCTTTAATGCCATGTTACTAGGAATGCTGATTAAGGTTGTAAGAAAATCACAAGCCACAACTTTGTTGCAGAAACCACAACTTTTAATGCTTGCCACAACTTCCAGCACTCACGGCAACTTTTTATAGTCGCCACGAATTTGAGTGGCGTTGTGACCCCATGCACCAGGTCGCAGTGCCGCTGACAGGGTCACAACATCACTCAAATTTGGCCTGGCCACCCCTCCATCATGATCCGGTAGGGGGATGGGGAGCGGGGACAGGGATCCGTGCAAGCTGGAGTCAGTCTCCCCAGGCGGCTTCTCCTGTTCGCTGCCGCGGCTCTGCAGTGAACCCCCTGCCTGCACTCAGCCCTGCTGGTGCTGGCCTCACATTTCACCCAGGTGCAGCTATGCCTCTGCCAGGTGGCACAGGCTGGGCCCACCAAGCAGCAGCAGCTCCTGCGTGACTGAGGACTTTGCCTTCTGCAGCCGCCCGGCCATGCCAAGAGTCTCTGAGCTGGGGATGACTCTAGGGGTCCCCTGACCTTGTCCTGAGGATTGGGGGTGGGGGTAATCCAGCCCCTGTTGGGGGGCAAAGGGCCCTGCTGCCAACTCAACATCTACTCAGCTACAAAACAGGAGTTTAGGTCTTGCAGCCCCCAGCCGGCCTCACAAACCCTCCACCCCTCTGGTCTGAATGGCCCCTACACCTCTGTTCTGAAGCCCACCCTACCCTGTATCCCACCACGCCTCTGCCTTGAGGGCCCCTCTACACACACCTGCCCACCATGATGGAGGGGCAGCCATTTTGTATCTGTTGTTTTTTTAACGGTACTTGAACTGACCACACCGAAACCACCACTTTAACTGCGGCCGCAACTTCTGAACCAAACAGGCGCAGCTTTCTTACAGCCTTAATCGTGGTTCCCTCTGCCTAACAATCGCCTCTGCCCCACGGACCCCATTCAGCAGCGATCTGGGGTGGCAGAGAAACAAAAAGCCATGGAGTGCCCTTTCAGACCTCGAGCCCCATCTTAGTTCAGCAGCAGGTTACCGATTGACTCGTTCGGTTCACAAATTATATGTTATTTACCATCTCTTTGACAGTTTTACCATATATGGAGGCCACAGTGAGTCCATTCAAACTACATCACAAAACACATTTTATAATCTGTGGGTTTTTATGACAGCCAAATTATACTCCTTGGCTTTTAAGGGAATATATTAAGTTAGCTTTCACTCGAGGTGACATGACATATGATTTCTCATTTAAAAAAAAAAATAGACCAAGTTTGTAATTTCAGCCCGCTGCACGTTTTTCATTTCGCATGATTTAATGCTTTAGGCCGAGAGCGACTGGAACAGAAGACGAATCCTCATGCAGGTGTATATTGAAAGCTCCTGCAAGCTCCGTTTTGACTAATGCAGCTACACTCAGTCCACAGCCGTTTGGTTCCCTTTGGTTTTTCCCCTCTTTTCTGCATCAGCGTGAAAATTGCAGCGTGCCTGGAGTATATAAAGGGGCTTTGTTAAAATCGTCCCTTTGGCAAAAGCAGCACACGGATACTGGAAACAGACACGTACACTGTGCCCTCCAGTTTCTCCTGGGGGAATAAGAAAAGGAAGATACAAATCTTTGACAATAAATGAGGCAGGTGGTGGGGAGTTTGAGGAGTCAAGAGCCCCCCTCTCAGCAGCCAGCCCGGGCGGGGAGCAGAAGGGATGGGGCCAGAGCCTATTCCAGCCATTGGGATGCTGCCCGGTGCAGCGCGGGCGCTGCCTGGGAGAGCACCTGGCTGCAGCGGTGGGCTGCGCCTGCGCAGGCTCGGCTTCTGGGGACAGCGGCCGAGAGAGCTGGAGCCCCCCCTTGCTCCCCAGCATGCTCAGCCACTGTCCCCGGAAGCTGCCGCTGCCCCTCCCCAGCCGGGCTCTCTCCCAGGCAGCTGGCTACACTTCACGGAGCAGCAACCTGGAGTGGCTCCGTCCTGCTCCCCACCCAGGCCTGGCTGCCAGGGAGAGCTAATGTAGTGGAAGGGATAGCTCAGTGGTTTGAGCATTGGCCTGCTAAACCCAGGGGTGTGAGTTCAATCCTTGAGGGGGCCATTTAGGGATTTAGTTGGGGTTGGTCCTGCCTTAAGCAGGGGTTAGACTAGATGACCTCCTGAAGTCCCTTCCAACCCTGAGATTCTATGAAGGACAGAGTCCCTTCCCCCCACAAGGGACATTGGGTGGGGGAGAGCGTGGGGCTGGGAAAAGACACTTGTGGCAGTCATGTGTCCTCCCCTTTAGCTTCTGCTGCCCCAGTATGGGGAGGCACCAGGCGTCTATATTCCATACATCTTAAATATATGTTGTTGATTGCTCCCTTCAGTGCCGTAGCAATAAAGAACGTGGCCCCCTCCGAACATATGTCCGGGCGGGGCCCCTTACAATGCAGAAACTGGAATGCGGTATTTATTTTGCCACTTTTAGGGGCCCCCTTCCTTGCGGGGCCCCCTCCGGTCGGAGGGTACATAGGGCTCTCGCTACGCCTCTGGCTCCCTTTGATGCAAGGTAGAAACCTTTGTAGATGTATGAGAACCGGGCAATGGGGAAATAAATATTGGCAGAGCTCTACAAATCCCCCTGAGAAAAGGTCAAAAAAGGGGTGTTTGCAATGGTCCAGAATAGCTCACAGTTGTATTCCTACAGAGAGATCAATTTGCCAATGGATTTGGGAGTGAGTTTGTTCCTAGAGTAGGTGGGAGCTTTCCTGCCAAACATAAGACTTTAGAGCCAGGTATTTAAGTGTCTAAAGATGCAGAGAGGTGTTTAGTGGGATTTTCAAAAGGACCTGGGAACCTAAATCTAGGCCCAGATCCTCAAAGGCTCCTAATGTAGAGACCCTTCATCGGGGGGAGACAAGTTGCCAGCAGACCTGAATCTCATGCAAGGAGGGTCCCAGCCATCCTAGCTGAAAAACACTGTGGGAAGGGCTTTGAGTAAGCAGGACCTTATTAGACGGATGGCAGCTTGTTCGTTAAGTTTAAGTTCTAGAATGCATGTTATGGTTTTATTTGACATGCAATCCTTTGTTCCCATGAATCCTACTTGCTCTTTTGACTCTCTGCTCTTAGTTCAGTGAACGTATTCTTGTTTTCACTACAGACATAGCTAGGTGCGGCGAGCTAAGCTGAGCTGGGTTCTGTGGTGTAACTAGGAAGCTGGGGTGTAGTGTTCCTTTGGGACCAATGGCTCTGGTAATTCTGTGAGCGTCCAGGGGCTGGGCACTGCAGGGGGACACTCGAGGGCTTGGGCGTTGGCGTGCCTATCGCTCGCCTGCAGGAGGGACAGCGGAGCCTGCGTGGGCTGAGAGGGAGGTGCTTGTGTTGCCTGTGTCTGAGAGAGACAGGAAGCTGACACCTGGCAGATACAGACAAGGCTCCCTCATGCTAAGGGCAGGTGGTAGAGAGGTGCCCCAAAGCCCTGGGTACCCCTGGGGAGCGTAACATGTTGCTTTGGGACCAAGCCATCTACAACAAGCCCAGGTATCGAGCTACCCATGTGAGTGACCAGTTTGGCCTGGATAAGGGTTGCAGGGAATTGGCTCCAGTATTAATCATTCCTATCACTTACACCATGCTTTCCATCAGCCGATCTCCCAGCGCTTTACAAGGGAGGTCATTGTCAGATGGGGAAACTGAGGCACAGAGCGGCAATGACTTGCCCTAAAAGCATACAGCAATAGAAATAGCTTTTCCTAAATGCAGGCAGGAGCTTTATCCTACACAATTAGAATTAAGACGTGTGCACACACACACAGGTCTGTTGGCTGCATCCACCCAAGGAGTTTATTTATTACTATTTAGTACTATTAATGTCTTAAAATCATCTCAGCTGATCTTACATTCCTATAACAGAGTGAGATGTCTGACTTTCCACCCCTCCTTTAGGGCAAAAGGCTGGTGTGAGACAAACAAGCACAAACGAACCAGAATGTGACATTCCAACCTTGCTGGGAGATGGACCGTGGGAGAGCTGAATGCCAGGTCATCCAGATGCAGAGCCGGCAATAGAACCAAGGTGTCCTGCATCCCAATCCAGTGCTCGATCCACTAGGGCACAAAGTAATTCCACATTGATCAACCCAAACATTAAATACTAATGAACGGACTGGCCTCTTTCCAGGGGATTTACTAGGAGAGATTTCATCCCTTGTAATGTCTAGGTGCCCCAAATGAGAACAAGGCTCCACAGTGCAAGGCGCTGTACATACTTATAGTGGGAGACAAACCCTGCCCCGAAGGGCTTTCAGTCTTAATAGTTAAGATAGACAAAGGGTGGGAGAGGGAACGAAGGCTCAGAGAGCTGAAGTGATTGCCTGACAGCAGCCAAGCTCCGAATAGAGCCCAGCTCTCCTGACTCCCATCCACTGCCCCATCCACTAGATCGCACTGCCCCCTGTGCTGCGGGCGCATCTGCCTACCCTACCAGGGGAGCTGTCGCCTAAACAGAGGCCAAATGCAAAGACCCAGCAGTAGTGTGGGAAATCTGAAATAATCTAGAAATCCTCAGGAACGTTTTGAATGATTAAGTTAATATTCGCACTATGCACGTCTAATTGCCAGTCTGAATTCTCTGCAGGGGCAATGTATCTTGTCCCCTCACTGCTCCGGCGCTGAAAAGCTCACACCAGAGACGATTTTTCCCTTACATATCTGATGTCTAAGATTTCTGAGAATTTGTTTGTACTCACAGGCCATGAAAGACTCGGGTTCTGGAATCCAACAGCCACAAGAGGGACTGTTAATATCTTTTCCCAGACATTGAGGTGATGTGATTGTGTAACATACCAGGATGTATTTATATCTATTTCTGTACTGAGCCTCATTCGCTGGCCTGACTCCATTGAAATCACTCCATATTTAGGTGTCCAAATAGCTGGCCTGTTTTCCAAAAATGCTGAAGTCCCCAGGTGCTGGGTTTTTTCAAGTCAGTAGGAGCTGCTGGGTGCTCAGCACTTGGAAAATCAGGCCAACTATTTAGACACCTACGTAAGAATTTAGAAGTAACGTATTTTCAAAAGAGCCTAAAGTGCCAATCCTCAAAGGTATTTAGGAGCACACTGGGAATTAGGCTCCTAAATACCTTTGAGGATCTAAGGCTAAGTAATTTGGAAGCCTAAATAGGGTCTTTGTAAAATTTTATGTTAGGAGATTAACTGTAGACCCCCACTTTTTAAAATCTTGGGTGCCATATTTATCTTCTGAACACTAAGCTGGATGTTAACCAAACACTTCCTTGGCCAGTAAACAATGTTGCTAATTCTCACAATTTTTCTCATGAGTCTCACAATATTTTGTGTTTTTATTGAGAACTATTTTTGAAAGCTGAACATTTTTCACAGGAAATTTTGATGAAAAAGAAAAAAAGTTTTGAAATTTCCCACAAAAAATGATTGGTATTTTCAGCCAGCTCTGCTAATGCAGCTGTTCGTGTTCTTATCCATGGAAATCGACAATCCCTTGTGCAATCTCACTAAGCTCTTAATTTCAATGATGTCTTGTGGCAATGAGTTCCACAGGATAACTGCATATTAAAACTTTCAGCAGTCGTTTTGTAGATTATGGTTTGTGTTAGAAACTGTGATATGATCCTTCAAAATACTGCACTACTTTATTAGTAGGCATAACCAAATTGATTGTTCTAAGGGGTCAAATTTGATCAGACGATGTATTTCTCTATCTATTTGGCTCCCATAACTGTAGTATCTGAGCATCTCACCGTCTGTAATGTATTTATTTTCTGGAGGGCAACCTCACTTTTTAGACTTCTGTTGTATCATTTCATGGTAATTCGTGACTCATCATGCCATCAGGTAAAATCTTAAGCAAGCGAAATTAAGAACACAGTTCTGTCGCATCCCATGCTATCATTATTGATCATTTTCACCAAGTTCAAATACATTAATGCAGTAGAAAGCACAAAGAACTGGAAATACTGCAGGATACTCCATTTGCAGCTATTATATCCATTTGAGGACAATTTTTGCATGCCTCTAGTTATCACTGGGGATTCAAAATGACCTGGTGCCAGATGGAACGATTTGCTATCGCTGTGAAATTCATACAGCGTAGCTAACTATTTCTTTCTCTTAAACTTTTCCTGATGATTTGGATTTTAAGGATGGAACTTCCCTGGCTAGTAGGAAATTGCACAAGAAAGGATGGTGCCTAGGAGTAAGGTAATATGTTATTTCAGGGATTGGCAACCTTTGGCACGCGGCTCTCCAGGGTAAGCACCTGGCGGGCCGGGCCGGTTTGTTTACCTGCCGCGTCCACAGGTTCGGCAGATCACGGCTCCCACTGGCCGCGGTTCGCCGCTCCAGGCCAATGGGGACTGCAGGAAGGGCAGCCAGCACCTCCCTTGGCCCCCGCCGCTTCCAGCAGCTCCCATTGGCCTGGAGCAGCGAACTGCGGCCAGTGGGAGCCGCAATCGGCCGAACCTGCGGACGCGGTAGTAAACAAACTAGCCCGGTCTGCCAGGGTGCTTACCCTGGAGAGCCGTGTGCCAAAGGTTGCCGGTCCTTGTGTTATTTGTTAACACTTTGATACTGAATCTTCAATAATACTTGACTAGAAAGAGCTGCATGATTTAGGGGCTATAGCGGCAAGGACTGGGATTTAGGATCTTGACTTCTACTCTCTGACTGCGTGTGTGTGTCCATTTGCGGCTTCAGTTTCCCCATCTATTAAACATGGCTTATAATTAGAGCTGGGGGGGGGAGTGGAATTTCCATTCTGCAGGAAATTTGACACATTTTTTTCATTCAGAATCAGAAAAAAAGCCGAAATTTTTCAATTTCCTGTGGGGGGGAAATTCTGAAAAACTTTGATTCTGGACCACCCAACAGTCATGACCGTTTAGGAACATTGTTTTTGAGACACTTCCCAGAGTTTTAATGACTGCAATGAAACTGAGTTGTATACAAGTGTCAGAGAATAATGTAAAGAGCTGTAAAGTTTTACCAGAAAGAACTCACTCCTTGAGACCAATGCAAAGTGCAATGATAAGACTCCATACTGTATATTATTTTCCTGAAGAATATTTTTATAATAACGATCATTCAGTGCTGAAGCTATAGCGAACCATCTGACGCTAGGGAAGAGAAGCAATAGAGAATCTTTAATAAGAATACATTTCCAAAAGGATTTAGCTCAGCACTCTAGAAATATGGAGCAGACACATAATTTGCCAGGTCTTTGGTGAATAGCGAGGGGAGTTTACAAGAAGTATATTGTCCACTGTAGAACTTTCATATGTATGCAATAAAGGGTCAGAAAATGAAGGCAGAGCATTAAAAATTGAACACAAGGGCAAGATTTCTGATACCTAGAGAGGCAGTGTTGCCTAGTGGATAGCGCACTGACTTAGGACTCAGGGCAGGTCTACACTACCCGCCTGAATCGGCGGGTAGAATTCGATCTCTCGGGGATCGAATTATCGCGTCTCGTCGGGACGCGACAATCAATCCCCGAATCGACGCTTCTACTCCACCAGCGGAGGTAGGAGTAAGCGCCGTCGACGGGGGAGCCGCGGAGGTCGATTTGAGAGAGAATTTCATGAACCCTGTTTCAGAAAAATGGTGAACATTTTTTCACAATTTTTTGAAGTCAAAATGTTGAATTTTCTACCAGCTTTATGATGCTGGTCAATACACAGAAAAATAATTCAGCGAAGAAAATTGTTGACTTTTCAACATTTTTAAAAATATCAAGTATCTCCACCTGTCAATATTTGGGGTGAAATCCAATCCCAGTGAATCCCTGGGCGTCTGGCCATTGACTTCAATGGAGCCAGGAGTTCACCCAGACTATTTCCAAGATCCGAGTATGCCTAAAGACTGATACCGACAGTGAGTGTCTGCCCTAATGGAACAGCTCTCTGGATCAAAACCTACAGAATGCAACTCTGAGTCAGCTGTTCCACCACAGGACCCGGTCCAGTAGAAGTCTTGTGTGAGTAAGAACGGCGACATAGCAAGACAGATTACTTGGGAATGGTCATAAAAAACACATCAACATATTCAGATGGGGTTTGCAAAGCAGCCAGATTTCTTCTGCCTTAATTTTATTGCTTCAGTTCTTTGGTATAACACAGAATTAAACAAAATTATTGCCAGTCTAGGATGCTTATTGGGTGAAATCCTGGCCCTATTGAAATCAGTGGCAAAATTCCAATGGTCTTCAATGGAGCCAGGATCCCACCCTTTCTCTTTTTGTTTCAGTTGGTGGGATTTTTTTTTTCCCCTGAGCATTCAGTGATCCTGAATTCAGTCATTACCGAGCCCTCTGACAGCTGTCACGTTTCAAACAAAAGCTGTTTCAGGCAGATAAATGACAGCAAGTCAGAAGGCACAGAAGCCTTACTCAGAGCTGACAGTTTTCCTTCTCCCTTTGTTTCCAGTGAGATGGGTGAGCATAGGGCCCATGTGAGGACTGCAGCACAAACACACATATTTTATATGCTTCAATCCACCCTTGTTATTGTGTTAATATAACAGGCTGTTATTCTACTGGGAAGAGAATGCCACTATCTCTCTAGCATTGCTGCCAGTCAACAATTGCCTCATTTAATTAATACTTATGGCAGTCTTCACTTTCTCCTTGAATTTTACTTTCCAAAACTTGATTTATGCATTCTTCACTTCAGCCTGTGTCATTCGTCCTACTCAGTACTGACTGATTCCATTTCAAACGCTCTGCTTCTTTCTTTTTAGCCTGGTGAGTTGGGCAAGGTCGGGGCAACGGAAAAGATTCAATTTTGGAAACTCTAACTTAATTTTCAAATGCAGCGTGGTAGAAGTTAGATGGTTTTCTAAAATCTACATGCAGGAGGCAATAGCCTCCCTTGCTCCCAGCCTAGTGGCTTCCAGCTGCTTCCGTCGAAAGATCGTAGGAGAACATTTCAACCTCTCTGGTCACTCAGTAACAGACTTAAAGGTGGCAATTTTGCAACAGAAAAGCTTCAAAAACAGACTCCAACGAGAAACGGCTGAGCTTGAATTAATATGCAAACTAGATACCATTAACTTGGGTTTGAATAGAGACTGGGAGTGGCTGGGTCATTACACATATTGAATCTATTTCCCCATGTTAAGTATCCTCACACCTTCTTGTCAACTGTCTGAAATGGGCCATCTTGATTATCACCGTTTTTTTTCTCCTGCTGATAATAGCTCATCTTAATTAATTAGCCTCTTACAGTTGGTATTGCTATTTTCACCTGTTCATGTTCTCTGTATGTATATATATCTTCTTACTATATGTTCCATTCTATGCATCTGATGAAGTGGGCTGTAGCCCATGAAAGTTTATGCTCAAATAAATGTGTTAGTCTCGAAGGTGCCACAAGTATTCCTGTTCTTTTTGCAGATACAGACTAACACGGCTGCTACTCTGAAACCAGTCTTGTCTCAAGGAGTCTTGTTTCGAGAAGGCCTGATCTTGGAGGACCGTGCCCTCAGGACAGATCCATGGATTCACCTGATTTTTCAGGCAGGAATTTCTAAAGATCCAAAGGGAGTATTCATAGAATAGAATAGAGTTTAGGCTCTGGAAATGGCTGAAAAAATTGTTTAAAAACCAGACTTTTTGACTGAATGGAAAATTCTGTGGGGGAAAAGATCTGTTTCAGTTGAAGATATTCAGGTTTTAAACAACAACAAAATCCCCTTTGGGGGAACAGGTCTGGCAGCTGGCAGCTCTGCTCATTTCAAACCCTCTGTGAAATGCAAATGCTGAAACAAAAACAGTGGGAGCTGGTGGGGGCTCGGCAGCCCGAGAGCCAGCCTACTGAGGGGCCCCAAAGACTCTTCAAAGCCTAGGTTGAGCCCCTTGCATTAGTTGGTTTGGGCCACCAGGGCATCGACAGCGGAGTCATTTTACAGATGCCAGGCTGCCCCTCCCTCACAGGAAATGGGGGGAGGGGTTCCATGAGGTTCCCTCACCAGTGTCCTCCCTCCACCTGTTTTGTGAGGGCAGGACAGCGTTTTCCCACCATGGCATGAACCGCATGGGCCTGTCCCCAAGTCTCTCAGATCCATGTAGGAGACCAAGGCCCAGGCCTTGAATAGGCTCTATGCCCTGCCCAACAGCAGAGGCACACCAATGGAGTTATGCCTATGTACCCCACTGCTCAGTGGGTGCTACATGCCCCTGCTGGCTCTGACCCACATGGGAAACGGGTCTGTAACAGCTCTTGGCTCAAGGGGCTAGTTCAGGGGTCCACAATGCGGTGCCCGCGGGCGCCATGGCACCCGCCGGGGCATCCATGTGCGCCCGCTTACTGGCCGCCGGTAAAGCAGCTGCCGAAATGCTGCCGAGAAGCGGCAACGTCAAGAAGCGCTACCGCCGAAATGCCACCGAATTTCGGCGGCATTTCGGCAGTGATGCCTCTTGACGTTGCCGTTTCACGAATTTTGGCGGCATTTCAGCGGCGATGCCTCTTGACGTTGTCGCTTCATGGCAGCATTTCGGCGACTGCTTGTCCAGCGGCCACGGTCCTCGGCGACTAGTCGTCCAGCACCCACCCCACGGAAAAGGTTGGGGACCACTGAGCTAGTTCTTTAGCTCGAGCACTAGAAATTCATGGCTTTTAGCTCAAAAGGTCACTAGTTTACAGTTAGGGTAACCAGATGTCCTGATTATATAGGGACAGTCCTGATATTTGGGGCTTTTTCTTATATAGGCTCCTATTACCCCCCACCCCCGTCCCGATTTTTTCACACTTGCTGTCTGGTCACCCTATTTACAATCTGCCAGGCAAGATGGCAGCCATCAAGCTAAAAAGGGAATCCCACTCCAGGAGAAGGAGGGGGGGTTTATTTTTACATTTAGGACATAAGTAACACACAGGAGGCGACTGGAATCCACGAGGAGAAGTGGAAGCAATAAAACTTCCCCAGAATGTGCTGCAGAGAGAGCTGTATTTCTCAGCACTTGTTGCAAATAAAAGAACCACAGGGAGTTAGTCAGGCTAGTCTCCCCCCTCCAGCTAGCTCATACAATACTTGGGAGTTGCACCCTCAGAGAAAAATGATAAGCTTTCCGTATTGTGAAACAAACAACTTAATTGAAACAAAAGGCGTCAGTGGCTGTTTTTGTAATAAAGCATTGCTGGGGGCACGGGGAAGAGCAGCGGTTTCGAATGTTTGTTCTACTCCAGATGTGTGTTAGGGCAAGGGGCAGGAGAGACTGCCTGAAATTCCTACCTGGCCGCAGAAAAACCAGCACGCAAGGCTGAACGTGCAGGAATAAATAGGCCGGATGGAAAAGGCCGGATGTTTTCCACAAAACACTGTTGTCCATTTGCAATTTTTCATGGAATGTTTGGGTTTTTCAGTTAACTGAATCCCCAAAACTTGTCAGTTTTGGAAGACTGGGTTGTTTTTTTTTGGGGGGGGGGGGTGTTTCCCATTGTGATGGGGTGTCTACCTTACATGGCAGTGAAGGGTTAATGGGGGCTGGAGAGAGGCCAGTTAACCCACCTGGCTGCACCTGGAGGGTGGGCCGGGCTTACCTAGAGAGAAAGTCTAGCTGGGGAAGGAGCTCGCTGATGAGTATAAGAGTGAGAGTCTGGAGTAGTTGGAGAGGAATTCTGTAGTCACTGTCCGGGACTAGAGAGTGAAAAGACGAGGAAGGAGAGTTGGCCCAGGAACCTTTCCTGAGGAGAGAGGTCTGGCAAGAGGCTGGGAGAGACCCAGAGCAGCCACCAGGGTGGAGCAGGCCCTGGGGCTGTGCCCTTGCAAACAGGCAGGGTCTAGACTTCCCGGGAGAGAGCCCTGGGAGGGGTTGCATGGAGGAACAGAGCAAGGGGAGCTTACGACAGATGAAAGGCCGAGCCTCAGGAAGGTAGAAGTTGATACTTTTTGGTTGGGGATGTCGTGGGGGATTCCAGCGATAGCCCTGTAAGTCCTGGCCCTGAGAGATGGGTGAACCTAGACAGACTGTGGGAGAGGCCTGCTGACAGGCTACGTCCAGGGAGGGAACTGCAAGGAGACTGAAGGAGCAGACCCTGGCTGCTGGTTAAAGGGTCCCTAGACAGGAACCTTGTTTCCTCTACCAGCCACTGATGAGGTGTTGTGAGGCCCTCGGCAAGAGCCTAAGGATGAGTTAAAACCCTGAGAGAAGGGTCTGAGGACCATGGGGCCCAGAACGAGGGCCTTACCTTTTGTAAAGGCATTGGACTGTTATTTGTTGGACTTCCTGTTACCCTGGAAGGCAGGGACTAAAACGTGACCTGGCTGGAGGGCCGAGTCACACGAAGAGAGATCACAGGAGCAACCTTTGGCAAAGGCCACTGAGAAGAAGAGCGCTGCTATGCGACGTCCAGCCATGAGGGGGTGCCCTGGCTGTGATTCCACCTTCTACGCCCACCGCCACCTCGTTCTCCCTTCCCCCTATATTTTGCACAGAAAAATGGGGAGGCGGGATAAACAATCAAAAATTTTAATTGAAAACTGGATAATTTTGACCAAAATGAAAATGTTTGCGGCGGTCAGCTAGCTGTTTGTCTTCATTTAAAAAAACATGAATTAAAATTTTTAATTGAAATAGTTGAACAAATTTTGACCAGCTCTAGAACAAACAGTGTCTTCCCACTAAGGAAACACAGCCATGACTTGTAACTAGGTGTATCCTTCATGCTGCTGTAGGATGGGCTGCCACTGGCCCCCAGCTCCCCTCTCTGTCCCTTCCTGCCCCTTCCCCTCCACACATTCCTCATGCAAAGAAGGTGTAATTCACTCCCTCCCACAAGGGTGCTCAGACTCCGTGTGGAGGGAGGGTTGCTGGGTGAACTCCCTTCCCAGACCAAAGGCCAGGGTCTGAGGCTCTGCACATGCCCCGATGGCCACTGTTCCAGCTGGAGGGATCCACACCGAGCGCCTGGCGGTGATTGCTTTACACAGCTGACGCTCCTGTTAGTCGTGAGTGTGGCTGTGCAGGGCAATACGGAGGCCAGCAAGCCGCTACACCCACTTCTGAGCAGGTGGATGGGAAGAGTTTTGGCTCTCCCAATGCACTGGGCCAGCACCGCGGGGGAGGGCTGGTGCAGATGACTTCCTCTCTGGAGCAAATAGGGAGCTAGGACCAGATGGTGCCTTTGACTCAAGTCAGCTCCTGTCCTGCTCTGGCACAGCACAGCTCCCAACTGTCCTTTACTCAGGCTGGTGTGCACAGGGCCACTTCCCCCCAAGGGGAGCATTGATGGAATAAAGAGCACAGGATTGGGCCCTTAAATTGGCCTCTTATTAAGACAACTCTCCCGTTTCCCCCTTTGTGGACTTCCAGTGATTGTGAAATTCCTCTTTATAAGATGGGACTCACCTACTCCGCCTGGCTGCCCCTGCATTAACCACATTCTGTTTCCCAACCTGCCCCAAGAAATTTGACTCGTCTGCAAAAACCAACCATCAACCTAGTTTCCCAATTCCAAACACTTGCTAATGACCACACAACTGGTCAGAGCCAGGAACAGAGCCTGGGTCTCTGCAATCCCAGACTAGGGCCTCGTCCACGTCTCAAAGGCTTTGTCTAGACTAGGATTTAGACATGTGATGTTATCTCATTAGTAGGGCCCTACCAAATTCGGGACCATGAAAAACGTGTCACGGACCGTGAAATCTGGTCTTGTGTGCTTTTACCCTATACTATACAGATTTCATGGGGAAGACCAGCCTTTCTCAAACTGGGGGTCCTGACCCAAAATGGAGTTGCAGGGGGGGGTCACAGTATTGCCACCCTTACTTCTGTGCTGCCTTCAGATCTGGGCAGCTGGAGAGCAGTGACTATTGGCCAGGTGCCCAGCTCTGAAGGCAGCGCCCCGCCAGCAGCAGCGCAGAAGTAAGGGTGGCAATACCATACCAGGCCATCCTTACTTCTGCGCTGCTGCTGGCAGCGGCTCTGCCTTCAGAGCTGGGCTCCCGGCCAGCAGCCACCGCTCTCCAGCTGTCCTGTTCTGAAAGCAGCACCACCGCCAGCAGGAATGCAGAAGTAAGGATGGCGTGGCATGGTACTGTCACCCTTACTTCTGCGACCTCCCCCCAACTCCTTTTGGGGTCAGGACCCCTACAATGGCAATATCATGAAATTTCAGATTTAAAGAGCTGAAATCATGGAAGTTACGATTTTTTTAATCCTATGACTGTGAAATTGACCAAAATGGACCATGAATTTAGTATGGCCCTATTAATTAGGACCCTCTCAGGGTCTAACTGCAGTAGGGACAGAGGGAACAGTGACACCGAAGCCAACAAACAGAGCTGGAAATGGGGGAGTTTGAGTGGGAATTTGTAAGGGGAACAGTGGGGAGGGGAATGTTTTGTTTGTGTGTGTTTTCTTTTTTCTTTGCAACAGGAGCTTCGGAGGGGAGGCTATGAGAACTACAGAGGCAGCTGTGGTAGTGACCCAAGACATGGAAAAGATGGTGAAGATGACCGGATGTAGAAGCTGAAGCATGTACGTTATCCTGGAGCGGGTCCCACCGCCTCGCTATACAGGGGCTGAGGCAAGGTCTATAGCAGCCCAGGCCCTAGCTCAGGGCGGGGCAGTAATCAAACAGTCAGTCTGACACCCAGGCCCTTAAGCAGGGGCGGGGTCAGAGTTTGTAGCAGCCCAGGCCCTAGGTCAGGGAGGGGCAGCAAGCATTTAGTCAGTCAGTAACCCAGCCTCTCTAGACCAGGGGAAAAGGGGGAGTCTGCCACCCAAGGAGTGGGTGGCAGGGAGGACGCAGGCCCTCCCACTCCACTGCGTCCCAGCCCGGGGCCCTAGCAGCGACGGAAACTCACTGCTGTCAGTGGGGATCCTGGCCGCAACACACTGACATCGGCTCTGGCAGTGCAGCAGGCAGACTGGGGTCGGCTGCCCCCGGGCTACTTCCACACTCCCCCTCGTATGGTACCTGGGCCGTCCTAGTGTCGTTGGTGCTCTCCACTAGCATCGGTTCCTCTGGGTAGGTAGCGAAGGGCAGGCTCGGCTCCTCCTCGGGGTAGCTGGCACGGGGCAGGCTCGGCTCCTCCTCGGGGTAGCTGGCACGGG
>NW_020699373.1:15935692-15946497 GCF_002925995.2 Terrapene triunguis | reverse complement strand
CTCCTCCTCGGGGTAGCTGGCACGGGGCAGGCTTGGCCAGTCCTCCTCAGGGTACTGGGCGAGAGGTAGGCTCGGCAGGCCTGGTAAGTCAGCAGGCCGGTCGCGGCCTGCGGCCATCTCCCAAGCGGGAGCTCGGCCAGAGAGGTCTGCTCTCTCCGCCGGCGTGGGCTCCACTGAGCTCTGCAGGCGGGCTTTTATACTTCCGGGTCGGCACCGTGACCTCTGAGGGGCGGGCGCCGGACCCGGTTGCTCCGCCCACTTCGGTATTAGGGGAGCTTCGGCCCTCAGCGGGGCTGTGGGATATCCCACCGCCTCGCTACAGGACCAATCATATTTAACATTTTCATTCATGACCTTGGCACAAAAAGTAGGCGTGTACTAATAAAACTTGCAGATGACACAAAGTTGGGAGGTATTGCCAATATGAAAGAGGACCGAATATCATATAAGAAGAACTGGATAACCTTGAAAACTGGAATAATAGAAATGGGATAAAATTTAATAGTGCAAATCCTGCACTTAGGGACTAACAAGAATTTTTGCTATATGCTGGTAACATATCAGTTGGAAGTGACAGAAAAGGCGAAAGACCTGGGTGTATTAGCTGATCACAGGACGACTATGAGCTGTCAATGTGATGTGGTTGTGAAAAAGGCTAATGCAATCCTAGGATGCATCAGGCGAGGTATTTCCAGTAGAGAGAGGGAAGTGTTAGTACCATTATACAAGGCACTGGTGAGACCTCATCTGGAATAGTGTGTGCAGTTCTGGTCTCCCATGTTTAAGGAAGATTCATTCAAACTGGAACAGGTGCAGGGAAGGGCTGCTAGGGTGCTCAGAGGAATGGAGAACCTGCCTTCTGAGAGGAGACTCAAGGAGCTTGGCTTGTGTAGCCTAACCAAACAAAGGCTGAGCAGAGATATGATTGCTCTCTATAAATACAGCAGCGGGATAAATAACTCGTCTCCCTCCCTGGTGTTTAAGTTAAGCGCCAGTGTTGACACAAGAACAAATGGATCTAAACTGGCCAGCGACAAATTTAGGCTTGAAATTAGATGAAGGTTTCTGACCCTCAGAGGAGTGAAGTTCCAGAACAGCCTTCCAAGGGGAGTAGTGGGGGCAAAACACCTATCTGGCTTAATGAAGTCTTTGGTTGATGAAATTGGTTTTCAATAACCACTCATCATTAAGTCTAATGTCTGGGTGTTAAATCCAGGACTGGAATACCTAAGGAGGCTGCATTTCTGATGTCTTGTTAGCCAGTGTGGTGAGACAGAAGTTTACTTTTGTTGCTGGTTTGGTGTATCTCCTGGAAGAATAACTATCAGTTTGGGGTATGTCTGGCTTTTTCCCAGCAGCTTGTCCTGAATTTGGTATTCTCCGTTGTGACCCACAGAGGCACAGTGACAGCCTCCCTTTGAAAACCTCCAGTGAAGAAGCTTCCACGACCTCCCGAGGGGTCTGTTCCATTGTCCTACTGTTCTTCCAGTTAGGAAGTTTTTCTGGGGATTTAATCTAAATCTGCTATGCTGTAGTTTGAACACACTGCCTCTTGTCCTGCCCTTTCTGGCAAGAGAGAACAACTTTTCTCCATCTTTTTTTATGGCAGCCTTTGAGGCATTTGAAGACCACAATCATGTCCCCACTTAATCTCCTCTTTTCCAAACTAAACATACCCAGTTCCTGCAGCCTTTGCTTATATGGCTTGCGTTCCATCCCTCTGATCATTTTTGTCACTCACCTCTGGATCCTTTCCAGTTTCTCTACATCCTTTCTAAACAGCGGTAACCAAAATTGGACACAGTACTCCAGCTGAGGCCTAACCAGCACCGAGTAGAGAGGTACTGTCACCTCATCTGACATGCATGTTATGCCTCCATTAATGCAACCTGAAATTGCATTTGCTTTTTTTGCAACAGCATCACATTGCTGACTCATGTTGAGGTTGTGATCCACCACAACTCCCAGATCCTTCTCAGCAGTGCTGCTGACAAGTCCATTATCCCCCATTCGGTATTTGCGAATTTGGTTTTTCTTCCCTAAGTGTAGCACCTTATATTTGTCTTTGCTGAATTTAATTTTGTTGTCAATAGACCAGTTCTCCAATTTATCAAGGTCCCTCTGAATTTTAGCTCTAGCGTCCAAAGCGTTGACAACCCCTCCAGCTTTGTATCATGCAAATTTTAATTACTGTGCTCTCTATTCCTACATCAAGATCATTAATAACATTCCATTAACAGCTACTCTTTGTTTGCGGTTGTTTAACCAGTTATGTATCCACTTAATGGTAGTTCCGCCGAGCCCATATTTCTCCAGTTTACTTATCAGATTGTCTTGTGGGACTGTGTCTAAAGCATTGCTGAAGAAGTCCAGGTATATTATATCCACTGCATTCCACCAAATCACTTACTCTGTCAAAGAAGGAAATCAAGCTGGTTTGGGATGATTTGTTCTTAGTAAATCCATGCTGGCTGCTAATGATTACCCCCTCATCCTCCAGGTATTGCTGAACTGAATGTTGTACACATTGCTCTAGTAGTTTCCCAGGCATCAAGGCCAGGCTGACTGGTCTATTGTTCCCCGGCTCCTGCTTTCCCCCCTTTTTAAAGATGGGCCCTATGTTAGCCCTTCTCCAGTCTTCTGAGAGACCCCTCTTGTCATCCACGAGTTTGCAAATATTATTGCAATGGCTCAGAGATTTCTTCAGCTAATTCCTTCAGCACCCGGGGGTGAATAGGATCCCACCCTGCAGGCTTGAATTCATTCAGATTAGTCAGAAGATCTCGGAAGTGTTGTTTACTTATCTTGTGGCCCATCTGTGACTGGTAGTAGCAAATATCCCCAATGGCCAGAAATGGAGCACTAGATGAGGAGGGCTCTGAGTTACTACAGAGAATTCTTTCCAGGTATCTGGCTGGTGGGTCTCTCATGCTTAGGGTCTAACAGATCGCCATATTTGGGGTGGGGAAGGAATTTTCCCCTGGGTCAGATTGGCAGAGACCCTGGGGTTTTTCACCTTCCTCTCCAGCATGGGGTATGGGTCACTGGTTTAAACTGGTATGCTGGTTTAAACTAGTGCAAATGGTGAAGTCTCTGTAACTTGGACCCTTTAAATTGTGATTTGAGGACTTAAGTAACTCAGCCAAAGTTATGGGTCTACTACAGGAGTGGGTGGGTGAGGTTCTGTGCCCTGCAATGTGCAGGAGGTCAGACTAGATGCTCACAATGGTTCCGTCTGGCCTCAAAGTCGGTGAACCGTATATGAGCTAGCTTGCTAAAATAGTGGTGGCAGAGGTGGTGGCATGGGCTAACCAGTCATGTACATACCGAGGGTCCCAGGCAGGATTGTACTCAGGTGGCTAGCCCATGCCACTGCTATTTTTAGTGAGCTCACGCAATCAAAGCTAGCTTGGGTATGTCCACTTGTGTTGCAATCACACTTCCCTGATTAAAACAACCTTAAAGACTAACAGATTTATTTGGGCATAAGCTTTCGTAGAAGAAGTGAGGTTTTTTACCCACGAAAGCTTATGCCCAAATAAATCTGTTAATCTTTAAGGTGCCACCGGACTCCTTGTTGTTTTTGTGGATACAGACGAACACGGCTACCCCCTGATACTTCCCTGATTGCAGTGTAGACACTGCAGCTGATGTCTGGAATTTGGTACCAGAGCCAGAATGACCTTTCACAGAAGAATCAGGCTTCCGTTTGCTTATTTAAGCTAACCTTGGCCACACCTGGCAAAGCGGTAAAGATCCTACAGTAACCACATTTGGAGTGTATCTCTTTGCGAAGGAAGCTCTGTAGCCAGTCCATATTTGATACAGAAGCCTGACCACTGCAACTTGCTGTGTACTAGAAGTACATGACATGGTGTCAAAAGTAAACTAGCGCCGGAGGAGAACAAACGGAAGGAACAAAGAAACAAAGGCTGTGCAACTTACTGTGTACAAGGATGTGGCAGACCTGTTACCCGGGGTTGTCAGAACCTCCAGCAGTGGTAACTGCACTATTTTGCTCCAGGCACTGTCAGGAATAAATCAGTAGGAACACAGCAATTCCGTCTGATCAAGGATTAAATGTAAATCAGCATATTCTTATCTAACACTGCAGTTTATTTGATTTAAGCATACGCAGACATAAGCAATAGGTTTAGAACATCCCAGATATTTACCTAACATCTGGAATGGCACTGAATAATTAACAGCAGGTGCACAGTGACCAGTTGCTCACTGGCTGGGGAGAAAAGGTGTCAGGAAAAACGTCTCTCAAGAGCTCTGTGACTTTATCCTCACGCACAATTATTTCAAATTTGGTGACAATATATACCTCCAGACCAGTGGCACCGCTATGGGCACCCGCATGGCCCCACAATATGCCAACATTTTTATGGCTGTCCTGGAACAACGCTTCCTCAGCTCTCGTCCACTCACGCCCCTTCTCTACCTACGCTACATTGATGACATCTTCATCATCTGGACCCATGGGAAGGAGACCCTGGAAGAATTCCACCATGATTTCAACAGCTTCCACCCCACCATCAACCTCAGCCTGGACCAATCTACACGGGAGGTCCACTTCCTAGACACCACAGTACAAATAAGCGATGGCCACGTTAACACCACCCTATACCGAAAACCCACCGACCGCTATGCCTACCTTCATGCCTCCAGCTTCCACCCCGGACACACCACACGATCCATCGTCTACAGCCAAGCACATCTGCTCCAACCCCTCAGACAGAGACCAACACCTACAAGATCTTCACCAAGCATTCTCAAAACTACGATAACCACACAAGGAAATAAAGAAACAAATCAACAGAGCCAGACGTGTACCCAGAAACCTCCTGCTACAAGACAGGCCCCAAAAAGAAACCAACAGAACTCCACTGGCCATCACCTACAGTCCTCAGCTTAAACCTCTCCAATGCATCATCAATGATCTACAACCCATCCTGGACAATGATCCCTCACTTTCACAGACCTTGGGAGGCAGGCCAGTCCTCGCCCACAGACAACCCGCCAACCTTAAGCATATTCTCACCAGCAACCACACACCGCACCATAACAACTCTAACTCAGGAACCAACCCATGCAACAAACCTCGATGCCAACTCTGCCCACATATCTACACCAGCAACACCATCACAGGACCTAACCAGATCAGCTACAACATCACCGGCTCATTCACCTGCATGTCCACCAATGTTATATATGCCATCATGTGCCAGCAATGCCCCTCTGCTATGTACATTGGCCAAACTGGACAGTCACTACGCAAGAGGATAAATGGACACAAGTCAGGTATCAGGAATGGCAATATACAAAAACCTGTAGGAGAACACTTCAACCTCCCTGGCCACGCAATAGCAGATGTAAAGGTAGCCATCTTACAGCAAAAAAACTTCAGGACCAGACTCCAAAGAGAAACTGCTGAGCTCCAGTTCATTTGCAAATTTGACACCATCAGATCAGGATTAAACAAAGACTGTGAATGGCTATCCAACTACAGAAGCAGTTTCTTCTCCCTTGGTGTTCACACCTCAACTGCTAGCAGAGCACCTCACCCTCCCTGATTGAACTAACCTTGTTATCTCCATACTGATTTATACCTGCCTCTGGAAATTTCCATTACTTGCATCTGAAGAAGTGAGGTTCTTACCCACGAAAGCTTATGCTCCCAATACTTCTGTTAGTCTTAAAGGTGCCACAGGACCCTCTGTTGCTTTTTACAGATTCAGACTAACACGGCTACCCCTCTGATACTTGTCTCTCAAGATGTCTTCATAGGACTACTCCAAAGTACACTCTATTAGCTCATCTTTTATAACTAACTTCTACAAAACACATAGGTCATAATGACCCATCACTTTCAATAAACTTTCTAATATCCGAAACGTCTAGACTCAAGGTTTCCATCCACTTACCTTCTTTCATTCTCAGTTGTTTACTTCTCTGTCCCCTCCTGATTAGCAGAAACTGCCAGCTAGTTTTTGACCTTGTATCTCAAAGCCTGCTTTCCAATTAAGAACATAAGAATGGCCATACTGGGTCAGACCAAAGGTCCATCTAGCCCAGTATCCTGTCTTCCGACAGTGGCCAATGCCAGGTTCCCCGGAACAGATAATCATCAAGTGATCCATCCCCTGTCGCTCATTCCCAGTTTCTGATCAACAGCGGCTAGGGACGCCATCTCTGCCCATCCTGGCTCTTAACTCTTAATTATGTGGTGTTCCATTTCATTAATTCCTAGTGGCTGAATGCACATAATATGGTCACAATTAACTTGATCACATTCTGGGGTATACACACCCCTCAAATCCAGGGCAACAAACCCAGCCTGGAGATAAGCAGGGCTCTAAGGGCCCAAGAAATACAAGTTCAGGGCTCCCTTTGACCTGAGTGGGCTTTGCCTCAGACTCTGAGAGAGAGAGATCAGTTGAACCCCTGACATAGCTAGATAGATCCCTCTAGAGAAGAGCTGTCTCATACTGGGCCTGACTCCTCATTGCCCTGCACCTGTGTACTCACCTGAACCTCTGCAAAGCAGGTGTGAAATGCACCTGCCCCAGCGCCACAGTGCTTTGTACTCTCTTGCACAAGTGTGACTGAGCAGAGAAGGTGCACTCAGTGCAGAAACCCCCCTGGCCCTTTCATGCATTTCACTGTTTCTGCTGAAAGAGGTGGATGCAGATGACTTTAAGACGCCTTGCAAGGCTTTGTTTTGTTTACCTAATGTAAAATAAATTATTAAAGCGCATAATACAAGTTATATTGCAAGAATGCATCAGACTCCATGACCCACCATGGCATTTGGGCAACGTTCCCAAGGGCTACATATGCATATTTAATAGAAAGACATTACCATTCATTATTAGTTCTGTGCTGGGATATTACACCTGATTACTTTTATACTTCATTGTTAAGTGGGAATCTGAGCTGACAATATTGCAGATAGCTGCTTTACCAGCTGCTGCTCTCTTACCACAACTCCTTCTCCACCCCAAAGCAGAAGGCTTCACACTGCGCAGAACTTTATCTTTTGGAGTGTTTCTTACCTGATCAAGATTTAAAGTGGTCTCAATTCATGCTTTGGCAAGTCCCCTGATGCCCTACTCTCTCCTGCCACACCAGTGGTTTTTGGGTATGTCTACACTACGGGATTAATCCGAATTTAGATAATTCGAATTTGGGAAACAGGTTGTATAAATTCGATTGTGCGCAGCCACACTAAGCACATTAATTCGGTTTTTAACCACATTAATTCGGTGGTGTGCGGCCACACTACCCCATTAATTTAACCACATTAATTCGGTGGTGTGCGGCCACACTAACCCTAATTCGAATTAACAAAATCGATTTTGGCGCTACTCCGCTCGTCGAGGTGGAGTACAGAAATCAATTTTAAGTGCCCTTTAATTCGAATTAACTGGCTCTGTAGTGTGGACGGGTGAAGGGTTAATTCGGATTAACGCAGCTAAATCCGAATTAAAGTCGTAGTGTAGACCAGGCCTTTGTATCTCCTGATGGCAATCTCTAAAAAGCAACCCTTTCAACGGTTCTCAGAGCAATTAGTGGGTCACATTCTGAGCAAATCCTCAGTGAAACAGCATTTTCTTGACAGGACTTTTCACTCCATTCTCCAGATGTCTTGTGGGTGCCTAGCGAATTATTACTCACAACGAGAGCTAGGCAAAAAAAATATTTCTGGCAAAAAAATGCAAATACAGCAACACTGAAATGTTTCACGAATATGTGTCGGTTTTGAGGAAGTGTTCCTGTTGAGAAAAAAATTCTGAAAATGTTTAAACGTTTCATTTTGACATTTTTGAAATGAAACATTTTGATTTTTCCATTTAAAGACCACTTTTCATTTTGAAATTTGTTTCTTTTTCTCACCACTTGAAATCAAAATGAAACATTTAATTTCAGGTCGAATGAAACGTTTTGCTTGACCTGGAATGACTTTTTTTTTTTTTTTTTTACTTTTCAATTCACCAGAAATTTCATTTGTTGACTACTGACGCAAAATATCATCTTGTCAATTTTTGGAATTGTCAGTGAACCGAAAAAATCGGTTATGCGACTAGCTCTCCTCATACCAGTCACTGAGTCTTTCCACTGACTTGCATTCACTTTCGATCAGGCCCTTACTGTAGTTATATTCATCACCTTGTTACGATTTGCATTGCAGTCATGGGCCAGGACCACACTGTGCTACATGCAGCCCAAACATAAAAGAGAGATGGTCCCTGCACTAAGTATAAGACAAGAGACAACAGAGGGATACAAATAGGCAGACGGAGGAGCATGAAGAAACTGTTGGTCAGCAGGATAGACAATGGTCTCAGTACTCCAGCAGCACATTTCTGTTCTACACAAACCTAGAGCCAAAGCAAGACTGAAGTAAACCTTCCCATAGCCACTCAGATTTGCCACATGCCTAGTCACATTTTTGTACAGTTGGGGTTTTTTTCCCCAAATTTTGAAAGAAGCAGGACAGAATGTTCATGAAAAATGTTCCCCTTTCTAAAAACAGCTCTTCGCAGCTGCCTGTCAGGGAAATCATCATGAAGCCATTCAACTCTGTACTTGTGTAGCTGGTTTCACAATGGGCGAATGTCAAAAGTGTAGGCGCTTTTGTTGAGTTTGAATATAAATTTGAGGGCCAAATCCAGCCCTGAGGCAACTCCATTGAAATAACAGAGTTTTGCCTAGTTACAGGGCTGAATTCAGCCCAACAGGTTCGTTTTCAAAGGAAAACACTGGATTCAGAAGCATTTCCAAATATGCAAGAGATTGTGGAGTTGCAGGTTGTGGGCACCACTGCTGACTGGCTCCACACTGCCGCGGTGTTCCCTCATGGCTAGGCCTGGCAGCAACCTCCTCTCTCACATCCTTTGCCGGCAGCATCTCCCAGATTACATGGTCTGTCTCTTCTCAAGACTCAGCCCTCCGACCAGGCCAGACTCTGTCTCACGTCTTCTGAGGTAACAGGTTTCAGAGTAGCAGCCGTGTTAGTCTGTATCCGCAAAAAGAACAGGAGTACTTGTGGCACCTTAGAGACTAACAAATTTATTAGAGCATCAGCTTTCGTGGGCTACAACCCACTTCTTCGGATGCATATTGAGTGAAACATATCGAGGAGATATATAGACACACATACAGAGAGCATGAACAGGTGGGAGTTGTCTTACCAACTCTGAGAGGCCAATTAAGTAAAAAAAAAAAAACTTTTGAAGTGATAATCAAGATAGCCCAGTACAGACAGTTTGATAAGAAGCAAGTGTGAGAGTACTTACAAGGGGAGATAGATTCAATGTTTGTAATGGCTCAGCCATTCCCAATCCCTGTTTAACCCTGAGTTGATTGTGTCTAGTTTGCATATCAATTCCAGCTCAGCAGTCTCTCGTTGGAGTCTGTTTTTGAAGTTTTTCTGTTGTAAGATAGCCACCCGCAGGTCTGTCATAGAATGGCCAGACAGGTTAAAGTGTTCTCCCACTGGTTTTTGAGTATTATGATTCCTGATGTCAGATTTGTGTCCATTAATTCTTTTGCGTAGAGACTGTCCGGTTTGGCCAATGTACATGGCAGAGGGGCATTGCTGGCACATGATGGCATATATCACATTGGTAGATGTGCAGGTGAACGAGCCCCTGATGGTATGGCTGATGTGATTAGGCCCTATGATGGTGTCACTTGAATAGATATGTGGACAGAGTTGGCATCGGGCTTTGTTACAAGGATAGGTTCCAGGGTCAGTGTTTTTGTTCAGTGATGTGTGGTTGCTGGTGAGTATTTGCTTTAGGTTGGGGGGTTGTCTGTAAGCGAGGACAGGTCTGTCTCCCAAGATCTGTGAGAGTAAAGGATCATCTTTCAGGATAGGTTGTAGATCTCTGATGATGCGCTGGAGAGGTTTTAGTTGGGGGCTGAAGGTGACAGCTAATGGTGTTCTGTTATTTTCTTTGTTGGCCCTGTCTTGTAGGAGGTGACTTCTGGGTACTCGTCTGGCTCTGTCAATCTGTTTTTTCACTTCAGCAGGTGGGTATTGTAGTTTTAAGAATGCTTGATAGAGATCTTGTAGGTGCTTGTCTCTATCTGAGGGATTGGAGCAAATGCGGTTATATCTTAGAGCTTGGCTGTAGACAATGGATCGTGTGGTGTGTCCTGGATGGAAGCTGGAGGCATGTAGGTAAGTGTAGCGGTCAGTAGGTTTCCGGTACAGGGTGGTATTTATGTGACCATCGCTTATTAACACAGTAGTGTCCAGGAAATGGACCGCTTGTGTGGATTGATCTAGGTTGAGGTTGATGGTGGGATGGAAATTATTGAAATCATGGTGGAATTCCTCAAGGGCTTCTTTTCCATGGGTCCAGATGATGAAGATGTCATCAATGTAGCGCAAGTAGAGTAGGGGCGTTAGGGGACGAGAGCTAAGGAAGCGTTGTTCTAAGTCAGCCATAAAAATGTTGGCATACTGTGGGGCCATGCGGGTACCCACAGCAGTGCCGCTGACTTGAAGGTATATATTGTCCCCAAATGTGAAATAGTTGTGGGTGAGGACAAAGTCACAGAGTTCAGCCACCAGGTTAGCTGTGACATTATCGGGGATACTGTTCCTGATAGCTTGTAGTCCATCTGTGTGTGGAATATTGGTGTAGAGGGCTTCTACGTCCATAGTGGCCAGGATGGTGTTTTCTGGAAGATCACCGATGGATTGTAGTTTCCTCAGGAAGTCAGTAGTATCTCGAAGATAGCTAGGAGTGCTGGTAGCGTAGGGTCTGAGGAGAGAGTCCACATAA
>NW_020699373.1:15908289-15935292 GCF_002925995.2 Terrapene triunguis | reverse complement strand
ATGTCATCAATGTAGCGCAAGTAGAGTAGGGGCGTTAGGGGACGAGAGCTAAGGAAGCGTTGTTCTAAGTCCGCCATAAAAATGTTGGCATACTGTGGGGCCATGCGGGTACCCATAGCAGTGCCGCTGACTTGAAGGTATATATTGTCCCCAAATGTGAAATAGTTGTGGGTGAGGACAAAGTCACAGAGTTCAGCCACCAGGTTAGCTGTGACATTATCGGGGATACTGTTCCTGATAGCTTGTAGTCCATCTGTGTGTGGAATATTGGTGTAGAGGGCTTCTACGTCCATAGTGGCCAGGATGGTGTTTTCTGGAAGATCACCGATGGATTGTAGTTTCCTCAGGAAGTCAGTAGTATCTCGAAGATAGCTAGGAGTGCTGGTAGCGTAGGGTCTGAGGAGAGAGTCCACATAACCAGACAAGCCTGATGTTAGGGTGCCAATGCCTGAGATGATGGGACGTCCAGGATTTCCAGGTTTATGGATCTTGGGTAGCAAATAGAATACCCCTGGTTGGGCTTCTAGGCATGTGTCTGTACAGATTTGTTCCTGCGCTTTGTCAGGGAGTTTTTTTAGCAGATGGTGTAGTTTCTTTAGGTAATCCTCAGTGGGATCAGAGGATAATGGCCTGTAGAATGTGGTGTTAGAGAGCTGTCTAGCAGCCTCTTGGTCATATTCCAATTTATTCATGATGACGACAGCACCTCCTTTGTCAGCCTTTTTGATAATGATGTCAGGGTTGTTTCTGAGGCTGTAGATGGCGTTGTGTTCAGCATGGCTGAGGTTATGGGGCAAGTGATGTTGCTTTTCCACAATTTCAGCCTTTGCACATTGACGGAAGCAATCTATGTAGAAATCCAGTCTGTTGTTTCGACCATCCGGAGGAGTCCACGCAGAATCCTTTTTTTTGTAGTGCTGGTAGGGGGGATTCTGTGGGTTAGTATGCTGTTCAGAGGTATGTTGGAAATATTCTTTGAGTCGGAGACGTCGAAAGTAGGTAACAGGGTCCAGCAAACAAAAAAAGTCCAACACTTCATTCCCAGACCTTGTGTCAGGTCTCTGGCATCTGGCTCTGGGCCCCATGATCTTTACACGCGTCTCTCAGGGCTTTCAATTGTCCTTATCCTCTAGTGTAAAGGGGCTTCATGCCTCATTCTCCATGGCTGGTAGGGGCACCTCTACACTGGTCCAGCCCAGGGACCATTTAACCAGCAGCCAAGGTGCTCCATGTGATTCCTTGCTGCTGCCTCCCTGGACCTTTTCCTAGCATGGCAGCTGGCCTCTCCCACAACCTCTCTAGGTCTCTCCTTCTCGCAGGTCTCTCCCCTGAAACCCCCCAGTACATCCCAAATCAAAAGTACAAACTTAAACCAATGTCTGCCCTCCTCGGGCTTGACCTTTCAAAGCACTAAACATCCCTGTTATATTGACACTGCCCATGGGGCCTCACTGCCCCATGCCTAGGGGCTGAGACATTGACTCCGGCCATTGGGCCACATTACCCTGTACCAGAGGGCTGTTATATGGATGCTGGCTGCTAGCCCATATTGCCCTGCACCTGGGGGCAATTATATTGACTCTAGCTGCTAGGCCATGCTGCCCTGAATGCAAGGGCCGCCGGAATTGACTCTGGCCACTAAGCTGCGCTGTCCTGTACACAAGGCTGCCGTAACTGACTCCCCTGGACGCAAGGGCTGCTGGAAATGACTCTGGCCGCCAGGCCATGCTGCCCTGAATGTAAGGGCCATTGTAACTGACTCTGGCCACTAGGCCGAGCTGCCCAGGACGCAAGGGCTGCTGGAAATGACTCTGGCCGCTTTCAGCCTAAAGGTGGTTGGGGAGACTGTAATGGGGGTGGTATCACAACCCTGCCCCACCCCGAAAGGGGGACAGGGTGTGCATACCCCGCGACACCTGGAGGAGAATGCAGGCAGCGATCAGACCCTGCTGAAAGGCCCGAGGGGGAGGAGATTATTATTAGACTGATCCTCCGACACCTGCCTACTTGTTGCTTTGCCCAAGATGGAGACCGAGAAGATTTTGAAATGGATGCTGGAAAGTCAGCAGCAGCAGCAGGCCCAGCTGATGCAGCAGATCTCTAGTCAACCCCAGCCCCAGATGAGCCAGCATCAGGAGCAGCAGCAGCTGCTTCGAGAGTTGGCTATCCAGCACCAGACTCAGCAAGAACGCCTGATCCAGCAAATGGCTGCGTTGATGCGCCTGACCAGCGCGCCGAACCGCCGCCCAGTTGGACAGGACCCGGGGGCTCTTCCCCCCCAGTCTGCCGATACGACTGTCAAAAATGGGGCCTAGCGATGACCCCAAGGTATTTTTGGTGACTTTCGAACGGGCAGCCCCTGCCGCCAGGTGGCCACCAGAGCACTGGGCTACCCTGTTAACACCCTACCTGACAGGGCCAGCCCAAGCGGCCTACCGGGGGTTAGACCCGCAAGACGCCCTAATATATGAGAGAGTAAAGGCCACCATCCTGGACCTGACAGGAATCAACCCCAACACATACCGATGGCGCTTCCTCCAAGAAAGGTACCTGCAGGGGGCTAGGCCCGGCTGGTAGCCCAATGTCTGAGGGACAACGCCTGGCGCTAGTTGGAGCCACAGAAATGGTCGGGGGCTCAATTAGCTGAGACCATTATCCTTGAGCAGTTTATCCAGATCCTCCCGGGTGGAGAGATGGAGTGGGTACAGCAGCACCGGCCGACGATGCTGGCAGAGGCCGTAGAACTAATGGAGGACTACTTGATGGCTGATGGACTGGAGACGTGGCCACGGAAGCCTGGGAGTCCAAGACGGAAGGATGGACTGGCTGGGGGCAGCTTTAACGAATTAGACCCAAGGGAATCATGACTCCTCCCCCGACCACCAGCTAAGCCCCCAGCCCTCGAACGCCAGCACCTGATCGGCTGGACCTGGACCAACAGGAAAGGAGACCCTCAGGAGGGACAGAGTCTACTGAAGTCAGATCCTGGGAATGGGGGAACCTGTGACCATTGCTGGGAATGGGGCCAAGAGGGGCACTTTCAGCAAGACTGCCCCTACATGGATTATAGTTATGGGCAGGTCTGCGTAGCCAGCCCTTAGGGCAGGAAAAAGGGTCCGGAAAAACTCGTAGTACTAGTTTGGGTGGAAGGAATCCCCACAACAGCCTTAGTAGACTCAGGCTGTAGTCAGACAATTATTCATAAGGGACTCGTTCCCGACCTTGAACTCTCCAGGGCAAGTATACACCTTCAGTGTATCCATGGGGATATACAACCTTACCTCACTTAAGGGTAAGACTTAGGGGTAAGACTTAAGATCTACAGCCGGGAAGAAACTCTCCAAGTCGCCATGGCTCCCAGGTTAGCCTACCCTGTGGTGTTGAGACGAGACTGGCTGGAATTTCGGGAAATCTTGCAAGGCCATGGCCGACAACCTCTGGGAGGAGGAGACGCAGGATCAACAAGGGGGGAACTCTTCAGCCACTCCAGGGAACCTGACCCCAGAAAAGGACCGTCTCAACCCCCTAAGCCGCCTGCCAAGTCCCCCCACCCAGGTACAGAGCACTCTGTCAAAGATGCCCAGTGGGAATGGGAGGGTATAGGGACTTCGTACAGGAACAGAGGGAAGACCCATCTTTAAGTCAAGCCTGGGAGCAGGCAGCAACCCCAGACCAAGAGGGAGACGATACGACACCCCCCACACCCTACAAGGACCACAGTTTAAGATTCAAGGGGACTGCCTCTACCGAGTGCTGCAGGAACACCAAACATGGGACGTCATCTGACAGCTCTTGGTGCCTCGGAGACTGTGCCAGAGCCTTCTGTATTTGGCTCATGCAGTACCTTGGGCAGGACACCTGGGTAGAGAGAAGACCCTTCAGAGGATAGCCTGCTCATTTTTCTGGCCTGGCATACACGAGGAGGTGAGGGATTATTGTGCTTCCTGCCCTGAATGCCAGCGGGCCGGACCTAAAGGGGTACCCAAGGCCCCCCTTGCACCTCTCCCTGTGGTTGGCGTTCTGTTTGAATTGGTATGGATCTGGTGGGACCACTAAAAAAGAGTCAGACAGGGAACTGGTTCTTCCTCGTACTGGTCGATTATGCGACACACTATCCCGAGGCCATTCCCTTACGCATGACTTCGGCCCCTAACATCGCGATGGAGCTAGTGAAGATTTTCGTTCGGGTTGGGATACCCAAGGAGATCCTAACTAATCAGGGCACCAATGTGTCCTCCAAATTGATAGCGAAGTTGTGTCGCCTCATGAACATTCAGACTCTCAGGACTTCGGTGTGCCACCCACAAACCAGTGGGTTAGTCGAACGCTTTAATGGAACCCTCAAGTCAATGCTCCGCAAGTTTGTAGAAGACGACCCCCGACATTGGGACACCTTATTGCGGGCTCTACTGTTCCCTACACGCGAGGTCACACAAGCCTCAATCGGGTTCTCTCCCTTTGAGCTCCTCTATGGGAGACAACCTGGGGGCATCTTGGACCTCCTGAAAGAGGACTGGAAGGCACAAGAAACACAGGTCCTGGGAACCACCCACTACGTATTACGGCTCCGGGAGCGCCTGTAGGCCTTAGGCGCCTTCGCTTGAGAGAACTTGTTGTGAGCTCAGCGAACCTGGGAGCAACAATATTATAAAGGGATGAAGGTACGCCATTTTGAGCCCAGAGACCAGGTTCTACTATTATTGCCCTCCACCGAATCAAAGCTATTAGCCAAGTGTCAAGGCCCCTTTGAAGTGTCTCGCCGGGTAGGCCCAGTAGATTACGAAATCAGGCTACTTGGGCGACAGAAAGAAGTATGCATGTACCACATCAACTTGTTGAAAGCCTGGAAGGACAGAGGCCTTATTCATCACTCCCTCACCCCCTGAACTGGAACTGGGACTATTAGTAGGAGAACCCCTAGACCCAGGGCCAGTGATAATGGGCAAGGACCTCAGCTCCACACAGCGAGCACAGCTACAATGTCTCATACAGGACTTCCCGGATGTCTTGTCAATGCGCCAAGGATGGACTGATGTCATAAGCCACCATATCGCAACAACCCCGGGACAGAGGGTGAGGGACAACCATCGTCCCCTCCCCAGGAAGATGTGGGACACAGTCCACTAGGAATTGGAAATGATGCTTGAGATGGGAGTCGTGGAGGAATCTCGGAGTGAATGATGAAGCCCGATTGTTCTAGTCCCGAAACCCAACGGCACCATCTGCTCGTGTATTTCCGAAAAGTCAACGCTATCTCCCGGTTCGACGCATATCCAATGCCTCGCATTGAAGAACTCCTGGAGCAACTAGGGGGAGCAAAATATTTGTTGACCCTGGATCTAACAAAGGGGTATTGGCAGATACCCCCGACGCCAAAACTCCAGGGCAACGACTGCCTTTCCCACACTATACGGCCTCTTCCAGTTCACAACTATGCCTTTTGGACTACACGGAGCAGCCGCCACTTTCCAGGGGTTGATGAACAAAGTACTGCAGCCTCATGACCGCTACGCGGCAGCTTATATAGACAACAATCGTGATTTATAGTGGCAGTTGGGAGGACGACCTTCGACATCTAACCAGTGTTTTCAAGGCCCTTCGGGAGACTGGCCTCATGGCCAGCCCCGTGAAATGCCGTCTCGGGCAGGAAGAGGTGACATACCTGGCGTATATAGTGGGAGGAGGCACGTTACGGCCTCTGATTGATAAGGTCCTTCTCAAAGGACTTCATATTGCAAACGGATGCCTCGGCAGTGAGAGTAGGGGCCATCCTATCCCAGGAAATCAATGGGGAAGAACACCCCATTTTATATCTAAGTTGTTCCCTAGGGAAACGCACTATTCAACGATCAAAAAGGAGGCCTTGGTGGTAAAGTGGGCTATCGACGCCCTACGCTATTATCTGCTCGGCAGCTCCTTCACTTTGGTTACCGATCAGGCACCTCTCCGATAGCTGCACAGCATGAAGGACACTAATCCCAGGATTATGCGTTGGTACCTCTAACTCCAACAGTATGATATCCGCGTCTGTCATTGGCCAGGTAAGGCTCACGCCAATGTGGACTTCTTCTCCAGGCTGGGAGGGGAGGAGAGGTAGATGGACCACTCGCCGAGGTCCCTCTTAAGGGGGGTGGGGTGTGATGGGGTGTGCAAGAGGGGGGCGAACGTCCTGCCCCTCAGACTGTGCTGGGCATGCTCCAACTAATGCCTCAGTATAAAAGGGAGCAGCCCAGCTCATTCTAGGCTGACCGCTGGAGGGGAAGGATCGTGGGCAGAGGCTCCAGCCGAAGAGCCAACACAGCCTTTGCCTGCGGGAACCGGAGACCCTGAGAGCCAGACCGGAAGGCTGCTGCCAACGGAGCCACAGGGAATCACCCGCGCTGAGGAGCCCGGGAACCCCAATGCTCAATGGACTATGGCGCCTGGAAACATGGTAGGAAGTGACCCAGGGAAGGTGTGAGAGTGGTACCTCCCACCCGAGTGAGGTCAGCTTGTTTTGGTGGGAGTCCCCGCTGACCCAGTGTCAGAACACTCCACCACTGTCAGGGCCTTCGGTTGAGGCCCGGTGGAGCCCCTGGTGGCAGCCCCTTCCCCCTCCCCGGATACTAGACATTGGGCCTCACTGCCCCACACCTAGGTGCTGTAATATTGACACTGGCCATTGGGCCGCATTACCCCGGACCAGAGGGCTGTTATATGGACCCTGGCTGCTAGGCCACATTGCTCTGCGCCTGAGGGTGGTTATATTGACTCTAGCTGCTAGACTATGCTGCCCTGAACATAAGGGCCGCCATAACTGAGTCTGGCCACCAGGCCACGCTGCCTCAAATGCAGGGACTGCTGGAAGTGACTCTGACCGCTTTCAGCCTAAAGGCAGTCGGAAAGACTGTTGTGGTGGTGGTATCACAACCCCACCCCGAAACGGGCGTGGGGTGTGCATACCCCGCAACAGTCCCCTTGTTCTGTTCCTCTACTGAACACCTTTCCCAGGGCCTCTCCCTAGTAGTCCGGATCCTGCCAATCTCTCAGGGTTCACCACTGGAGTCTGCTTCACCCCCAGTGGCTGCTCCATGTCTCTCCTCGCCTCCTGCCAAAAGTCTCTGCTTCATCTGTAATTACGCCTGGCTCCAGTTGCAGCCAGGTGGGGTCAACTGGCCGCTCCAGACCACATTAATCCTTTCACCAACACTGTGGGATAGACACCCCGTCCCGCACACTAACGGCCCATCTTGGAACATGCTCTCCAGTGGAAAGATGGTCCGATGTGTAAAATCCCGAGGGGACAGTAATTTTAATGCATCACCATCATAGCAGATCCCAAAGGGACACAGCCTCCTTGCTGGTCGAGCACCACCGGGATCGATCCCTAGCTAGGTCCTTAAGGTGGTCTAGCTGGATGTTCAGTCTGTCCAACACTGGCAGTCTTATCACACCTCCAATGCTCTTGGCAACCATGTGACTGCCAGCCATGTAGTGGGGTTCCTTGGTAAACATACCTCGCAACTTAATTAGAAACAATTAACGGCACTTCCAAATTCAAAGGGCCATAAGGGGAGGAAAATGATGCATAAACCAGGATTTTCAGCAACATTCAGAACCATCTAAAGCTAAAAAGCCTTTAAAGCGAATCATCTAAAAACTCGCTTAGGCCTTGATGGAGCAAGGTACTTAAGTGGAGACTAACTTTAAGCATGGGAGTAGTCCCTGTGATGGGGTGCCCACCCCACACCAGGCCTGGAGGGGTTAAAGTGGCTAGGCAGGCCAATTAACTGCCCAGGCTGCACCTGAGGAAGGAGACAGGGAGCAGGCCACTAATTGGAAATGGCTCTCAGCTGGGCAGGACCAGGAATATAAAACCCAGGAGCTGCAAGCAGCAAGAGGCTGTTAAGAAGTAGTCTGCAGTCACTCCCAGAAAGGTAGAAGCCAGATAAGTCGGAGGAAGCCCAGGGAAACAGTAGCCGGGGGTAGGACTGTACAGACCTTGGCTGCTTGTTATAGGTCCCTGGGCTGGAACCCAGTGTAGAGGGTGGGCCTGAGTTCTCCTCCCAGCCACTGGGGAGTGGTACAGGGCACTAGAGATGCCGGCTGGACAGCTGGTCCAGAAGGACTTTGGTTTCCCTGGAAGGGGAGAACTTTAGCGACCTGGCCGGAGGGCCAAGCCACGAACAGGAAACTGCAGCTCTGGGAGTGAGAGGGGCTGCAGGGTGAAAGAGTCAACGGGTAGCGACAGCGCCAGAGGAGGGCAGCGCCTGGCAAGAGTTAATCCCCAGAGCCGCCAAGAGGAGTTGCCACCAGTCAGGTGAGTGGACGCCGTGACAGTCCCATTGACTTGCTTGAAGTTAGGCAGGTGCTTAAGAGCTTTGTGATGGTCTTGTGTAAGGCACCGGCCTGGAGATGTGGGTTCAATCCCTGGCTCTCCCACAGGCTCCATGTGTGACCTGGGCAAGTCACTTGGGCCCAGCCCCATGGAGCTATTCAGGCACCTAACTTCTACTGATTTCAGTGGAAGTCAGGAGGCTAAATACCTCTCTGGGTCTGTTGAATTTCTCCTTGCCTCAGGAAGATAACGCTGCCTTTGTCTGCTTAGACTGTAAACTCCTTGGTGTACTACGGGACAGCACTACCACAATGGGCCCCCAATCTCGGTTGAGGGCTCTCCCACAATACTACTAATACAAAGTGTGCGTTTTGCTGGATGTTGCAGGTTCATTTGTGGGATACTGTAGGGGATGCAGAGAACTGCTGCATGCACGGTAAAACCAATCCATTTCTATGCTTTGGTTGAAACGTGCCATGTTTTTGTAACCTATTCAGGCTCGGACGTGCCATTGGCTGGCAATTCTATAAGCGTACAATGGGATGAATAAAGGAGCCAATTTAAATATGCCAGGAGGGGAAAAAGCCCTATCGGCTTACTTTTAATTAATGTTTATTTGCCCTTAAAATTAATTTCTTTAAGGAATTGTTACCAGTGACTCAATTTGTTTGTGTCTGGACCATTCACAAATAACCAACATTTATCCATTCCGCTATTAGAAATTAATTAAAGAGTTGGCCTTAATAAGAAAATGGTTATGTTTCTGCTTAAATGGTTAATCTGCAAAATTAAATGTTCTTGCATTAACTTTGGGAATGTAGAATTTAATTAAGTTGAATAAAAATGCTTACACTATCAGTATGTATTATACATTATTTAATTAGTTCCCCATCCAAACACTAACTCCAAAGGCAGTTTTCAGCTAAAGTATGCCGGGCTCAAAGCAGCTAATGAAAATTATGATAGCGTACAGCAGGTGTGCTTCTGTACACAAGACCTTCCAACTGCAAACACAGAAATGATCTCCTAATGCCTCATTGAATCAACGACGTCAGTAGCTTTACATTGCAGTCCTAACTTCCTTCCTGTGGCAGATTTACTTTGACGTCACTGGGAGTTTTGCCTGAGTGAGACTTGCAGGATGCATGAGGATCTTAGGGATCAAATTGTCTTGGGAAATGTCATGGTGAAATGATGCATGCAAGTTAGCTGTATATTTGGTCCAAATCAAAAGACAAAATTTCACGAGCATTTTTTTCAGTTTCTCTTTTGTTCAACATTTGAACCACTTCAGCCAGCTGGTTGACAAATGGGCGGAAAACGTTGTGAAATTTTAGATGCCATTTTTTCATAAATGCATAGTTCCAAGGACTATTGTGATCATCTAGTCTGATCTTCTGTATATCACGAGCCATAGAACTTCCCCAAAATAATTCCTGGCAGGGCTGTCCCTAGCTATTCTCGGGCCCTATGCAGCCCCCCCGCGGGGAGTGTGGGGGGGGGACAGGCCTCTGTGGGGGAGAGGAGGGGCGGGCCCCAGGCCTCCACGGGGGGGGCGGGGCTGTCTTGGGGGGGCAGGGGAGAACCACCCCCCAGCACTCACCAGTGGCAGGGCAGGGCTGGGGCTGGGTAGCTGCACTCCCTCTGCCGGTGAGTGCAGCCCTGGCCCTGCTGCAGAGCTCAGGGGAATGGGGGCGGGTCTGGGAAGGGGCTGGAAGAGGCAGGGCTGGGGCAGGGAAGGGGCAGAGCAGGGGCGGGGGCCCTGGGGAAGAGCAGGGGCTGGAGCAGCACGCAGCTGCGCAGGGCACCAGGTGCCCCAAATTTCCTGGTGCCCTACGCTGCGTACTTTGCATATCGGTAAGGACGGTCCTGATTCCTGGAGCCGATCTTTTAGAAAAACATCCAATCTTGAGTTTAAAAAATGTGAGTGACTGAGAATTCACCACAATCTTTGATCAGTTCTTCCAATGGTTAATTAGCCTCAGTGTTAAAAACTCTGCTCTGCATTGGCCAGGAATCATACAATCATAGAAACGTGGGGCTGGAAGGAACCTTGAGAGGTCATCCAATCCAGACCCCTGTGCTGAGGCGACATAGTAATAACGGGGGGGGGGGCAGTGAGAGGGTGTTGACTAGCTCCTAGTAACTATGAAGCCAATAAGCTGATAAAATAATGGCTGCTTATCAAAAACGCAAGCCCCAATCAATTAACCAAGTAGCAAACAGGCAACATATTGTGCTTATGCTCAACTATGTCTAGAACAGAATAGAAAAGGAGGAAAAGGGAACTTTCTTGACGACTCTAATCATCTGAGCCGTGACGCAAAACTGGAGTCACACCTATTACTTTTGATGTTGCTATTTTTAAATAGTTGGGAGGCACTCAAATACTACAAAAAGAACGAGGAGTACTTTATTTGGGCCCACGAAAGCTTATGCCGAAATAAATATGTTGGTCTCTAAGGTGCCACAAGGACTCCTCGTTGTTTTTGCTGATACAGACTAACACGGCTGCCCCTCTGAATCAAATACGACAGTGATGGGGCCATATTAGTACCTAGATAGAGCCCATACACTTATGTATATAGAGTTGAAACCTATGTAGAACATATCTCATATCACCCCATCATAATGTCCCACGGTTTCTATTGCATATAGAGATAGACATTTACTTCTATCCACAAAACACATCTGAAAATCTCTTGCGATCCTGTATCCCTTCTGTAGGAGATGTGGTCAAGAGAACTGTTTGATCACATGCAGTCCCTCTCCTTTACCTCCTTGGTCTTCCTCATGTCCCTTTTCCAGCATTGCATTCATGTTGCTTAAACAGATCCCAGTGAATGCCCTTCTAGTCCTACTCAATACACTTATCCCTTTTGTACTGGTGCATTTTTTTTTAGTCAGGGTGTTTTATCTCCACATTGTCCAAATCGCCCTCCAGAACTCTCATGTCCAGCAGTGGTAGCAGGGAGTCCACGGGGAGCATCAGACTAAGTCCCAAGGAAAAGTCCAATTCTGAATAGGTTTGTGAGTCTAGTCCCTCTGTCATTGCCCCAACCCATAAAAGCCTGCTTACCGGCTGCCAGCCTGCATTGCAATGCCATTTGGGAGAGGAGGTGGGGTCACCTCCACATCCTTCTGAGGCTGTCAACAGTGCTATAGTCTGGTGTCCGTCCAACCCAACTTTGCACCTAGACACTGTGGGCCTGAATTTCAGTACTCTAAAGACTTGTCCACACAGTAGAGCTGTACCACTTTAACTAGACTGGGGTAGTCAAAGCAGTACAACCGTCCAGTGTGGACACAGATATATGAGGGGAATAAGCATTAGCAGTATAAGGCATCATTTTACCAGCATGTGCACTAGGGTGGTACCGCTGTAGATACATCAGTAAAAAAAATCACACCCCTAATAGAAATGGTTATATCAGTACAAAAACTGTGGACTGCCTAAGCCCCACCCTGACCATGTAAAGGTGACTTAGCACTGGTGTAAATTATATTGACATTATTAAATTACACATAATTGTAAGGCCTGTTTACACAGCTGGAGCAGTGCAAAGGGGCCTTCGTATAAATGAGAATCAGTCCCTGTGATCTTTTACAGCCTTGAAGTAGCTCTAATGGCCTGAATTTTCATTTATCCAAAGGTGTCTTTACATCATGTTCACAGTGCAAAAGGACTTGGAAGCAGATGTAAATGGACACTACTTGAAGGCCTCTTTACAGTATAAGAGCTGTGCAAAAGGTCCTTCGTATCAATGAGAACCAGGCCTCAAATATATAGCCAGAGAACTTATCCTTTCCTCTTCTCCAGACTCCATCCAGGGACAATAACGAAGATGCCACGTCAGGGTAAATTCGCTGTTAGCTAAAAAATAAATCCGTTTTTATCCGCCCTCAGACGTGGTTTGTATTTAGACAAAAGAAAAACATCGGCTCTCAGCATTTTTCAGTTTGTGGCGTCTTTCCAGACTCCCGAGAGTAATTTCTAAGAGTAACAAGCTGGGGATGAAATTGCGGGGGGAGGAATTGAGTTTGTTTTGCAGGTTTAGTTGATTTGTTACCTGGGAAGGTTCGAAAGCTCACTCAGGTGCAGAGAGAGAGTCATTGTTGGCGCCTGTTCTCTAATCCCTAAGGACGTCTGCCCAGCGCTTCGCAACACACACTAGGTAAACCAGATGCTGTGTTGCATTGCAGAGGGAATGGAATAGAAATAGGTGAGAGTATTTGCACTGTTAGGAGTAATTACCCATGCAGGGGGCCAGCAGTAACGCTCTGACAGGCCTTTTGCTATTTATCAGACTAAGTGTATGCAGGTAACTATATAGCAGTGGAGCCAGCAAACCTCCTATCCCGCGAAAGCATTCAGGGCTTCAATACTATCGTTAGCTGAGCTGGTCAAACTTGTTTTACACAGAGAAAGCTCTCGTTTGAGGGTCATAGTTCTGAGAGCCCAGACATGGATCGAATAAATAGGGCATTTGACTCATATGCAACTGATCGGCATTCTAAGGCTGCTGTATGACCCTCGGTATGTCGTTTCACTTCTCTGTGCCTCAGTTTCCCCTCCTACCCTTTTGTCTCTCTGATGATAAGATTTGAATTAGAAATTCTCTGGGGCAGGGACTGTCTCTAGCTAAGTGTTCATAGTGCACCCAGCTAAATGGGGCCCTGATTGCCGGGGGTTGGCTTCTGTGTGCTATTGTAATACTGCTATAACTCCTACGCCACAGGGAGGAGTCAGTAACCCATGTTGGGGGAGGTTTATGTGAACTAGAGGTGCCCAAAATAACAATGCTGTGAAGTTTCCAGCTTAATTGGCACTTGCGAAAGCCTCTAAATATCTGTAGTTCCTACAGGACTTGCAGGTGTCCTCCCTCAGGAAACCCGTCTGGCCTTTCCGACACAGTAACAAGCACATGATGTACGCAGAACTAAGGTCACCATGATCTACTCTGTAGCGCGGTTAATCAGTTGCCGGAAGGGTTGCCCCAGAAAAGAGAACGCAGCCAGGGAACGGAAATAAGAGCGAATATATTGATCCAAAGAGTTTGCCTTGAGGCAGAGCAGTAGTGCTGATGGACATTTTTCATTAAGATGTTTTATTGACAAAAAATGCAATTTTTGTCCAAATAAAAACATTTAGAAAAATGTGTCAATTTAGACAATTTTGGGAAAAATAGAAAAGAAGCATTTTAATAATATCAAAATGCCCCTTTTTGACACTTTCAGGACAGAACGCTTTGATTTTTCATTCCAAAATGACTTTTCTAAACAAAATTCTTTGTGTTTGCATAAACAACTCCAAAGGTTTAAAAGGCTGGGATTGGAATGAAATGTTTTGATTTTTATTGCAACAAAATTGACCAGAAACGTGGTTCAGAATTTCATTTTGTGGAAAATGTCAGTGTTTTTTGGTTTGATGTGGTGGTTTTTCATTTGTGATGAAGAACAACATGAAATCATGGTTAAGGTTTGAAACCTGTCCATTCGTTTGGGTTTATTTCTCTGTCTCCCTGCCATTTTGTCCATGGGGAAGGTATAAGGGATACCATTCCACTGAGGTCAGAGGCCGGTGGCTGGCTGGCTGATTAGCCCTTCCAGCTGCACCCGGGGAAAAGACCCGCAACTTAATTGGCAGGTCCTCATAAAAGGGGAAGCAGAAAATGCAGGGAGAACAGCAAGCAACTGCTGGGAGGAACTGCTGCATGAAACAAATGGACAGAAGGGAGGCTGCGGAAAGCCCTATTATCACAAAGGCTCTGAGGTCAGAGCCAGGAACTTCTGGGATGATGAACTCATGGTGTGAGGGACAGAGCTGGGGAAGGGACCAACTCTGAAGGGAGAATCTGTGAAGTTTTGATCTTGTTTGTTGAGGAGACGTGAAATAAAAGAAAAGAGAACCCCAACGACTCACCCTGCTGGAAACTACCTTCCCCGGATTGTGAGAAGGCTCCAGACAAAAGCACCTCATGGAGGGAGCTGCCTCAGCTAGAGCAGGCCTGGGTCCAGTGTCATTTCCGTGAAGGGGCACTGGCTTCTGACTTTCGAGATCAGGGCTCAGTTTCCAGCTCTTCCACAGACTCTGTGTGCCGCCGTGGGCGAGGCCCAGGTCTTCAAAGGCATTTAGGTGCCTAAATCCCTTTGAGGGCCTGGCCTGAGTCTAGCTGAGGATAATAGCATTGCCCTACAGGGGTGTTGTGAGAATAATGGGTGTGGAATACAAAGATACTATGGTGATGAGGGTCCATCGATAGCCCATCTCTAATAAAACATAATGGAACATTTAATTTGGGGGAGAAATATTAAGGAACGATCGGATAATCTAACCAGGCGTATCCCAATCTGAGGGATAACCATTGTACTACTGCCCACAATGTTGACCTGTAAGTAAAAGAGTAAATAACATTCCCGGGACCTATGTACCTGTGTCTCCTTCCTGTACCAGCAGGCCCTTTGTTTCCATGCTGTGGCTGCTTTACATAAGTAAATCATTTCTTTCTCTCTGCTGCTGTATCTCCCCAAGAGGACTACCTGTAATTACGGCAATTGCCGAACTTTCGGTAATTGCCGTCATTATGTGCATTGTGAGGCGCAGAGCGGTCTGTTCCAGAGTGACATGATTGACAGAGGAATTGTGTCACTTCCATGAATGCTTGTCTAGCGAGGCCCCATCACCCTGCCTGCCTCGTGCCCTTTGCTTAGGGAAAGTTAGTGAGTAGACGTGAATTGGGCCCCCGGCCCCGTGTTGTATTCCCAGCGTATTCCTGCTGTATTCCCAGTGTGCTCTGGACACTAGACACCCATCAGCTCCAGCAGCAATGTTGTTCTGAAGCGGGGGCGGGGGGGGAGAGGATTCTCTGTTGTCCCTAACAGGGGTGGAGGGGAGTGGGGAATTCTCCATTGCTGGGCCGCTCCCAGCTGACGGCTCGAAGGCTGTGGGCTATCAGGCAGATCTGTGGACTTTGCAGGGTTTCAGGGCCACCACCCCTCCTCCCTGGTGGGGGAGACCGAGACCCCAGCCTGTAACAAACATCCAGGCTGCGGTAAGTAGGGTTGCCAGCCCTCCAGGATTGTCCTGGAGTTGCTGGGAATTAAAGATTAATCTTTA
Organism: Terrapene triunguis; assembly: GCF_002925995.2. Classification (NCBI taxonomy): domain Eukaryota; kingdom Metazoa; phylum Chordata; order Testudines; family Emydidae; genus Terrapene; species Terrapene triunguis. The sequence goes on along the minus strand of NW_020699373.1, from coordinate 15,919,858 downwards.
ATTAAAGATCATGTCATGTGATGAGTACGTCCAGCCAAAATTGGCACCCCGACGGGTAAGGGAACGCCATGAGCGTTGGAGGGCCTCTCTTTCAAAACACAAACCGGGCTGCAATGGGCACCTCTCCAGGAGCTTTGGTTCATTCGTTATGGGTCTGATGCAAAGCTGCTGGAGTCATAGAACCATAGAATCTCAGGGTTGGAAGGGACCTCAAGAGGTCATCTAGTCCAACCCCCTGCTCAAAGCAGGACCAATCCCCAGACAGATTTTTTGTCCCAGATCCCTAAATGGCCCCCTCAAGGATTGAACTCACAACCCTGGGTTTAGCAGGCTAATGCTGTTCCTCCCAATGGAAAGACTCACATTAACGTCGCTAGCAGATGAAATGACTTGCCCAAGGGCATGCAGCAAGCCAGAGCCAGTCTAATACAGACTAATACAGACCACTAACTCTTCTTTTGCAGCAAAGACACCAGCAGCAGTCAGTTCGGCTTTAAACCCTGCTACTTGTTCAATGCATCGCATTGTAACCAGTAGTGACTGGAGAACAATGAGAGGAATTATGTAACACTTAAGACTTTGCCAGTGGCAGAGTCGTTCTGCTCATCTCATCCGCTTATAGGTGGCATGCAAAGGTTTTGCAAGGGAATAAATTTAACTCCTTGTAGCATCACACTCAGCATGGAACGTTTGTGCACCATTTAAAAATACACATGCAAATGCAGTTTCAAATCATAAAGAGCTCATCATTTATAAATATGCAAAATATTGCCCACATAGTAGAGTTACCATCAACAGGTCAGGGTTCGATTATTAACCGTTATTATTGCTCTCTTACTGAGGCTGCTTTGTTTCTGGAGCCTGGTCTTTTGACAGAAGCGTGACCCTGGAGAAAGGGAGGGTGGCCTGGACTAGAACTCAAAAGGCCTCGCTTCAGGTCCCAGCCCTACTACAGGTTCCCTGCCTGAGCTCAGACCAATCCTTCCATCTCTCTGGGCCTTACTGACCCAGCTATAAAATGACACTCTCCTTTGCTCATCCTGTCCGTTTAGAATGAAAGCTCCTTGGGGAAGGGCGCCTGTACACCGCTTAGCCTGATTACTCCTGGGGGAATTCTGCACCAAAAAATTAAAAATTCTGGGCCTAAAAATTCTGCATACAATATTTTAAAATTCTGCATATTTTATTTGTCAAAATAATGCAGTATAATCACGCCGGTTTCATTTATTTTGGTAATTTATTTAAACTACAATACAATGGATGGAGAATGAGAGTGGGGAGCACTGAAGGAAATCCCCAAGCCCCCTTGCCAAATAGTAATGTAGCTAGTATTGACCCTTTACTTCTAGTTATTAGTCCACAAATATATGCAGCCATATGCTCAGTGTTACATCATAGGTAACTGAAGAGCAAGTGAGGGCTGGGGAATAAAACACACAATTTATATTGGCTACTGACCATCTCCAGAAAGGTCAGTAGCAAATAGTTCATGGAGCACATTTTGATAGGAAATTTTTTCAGTCCAAAAATTTAGGCCAGTTCTAATCACTAAAGCAACATAAGCATTTATAAGGCCACAGTGTCGTTTACAATAAGGCTCCTTTATACCACTCTGGCAATGTGAAGGAGCTTTACAATTTTTACAACTATTTCATATTCCTGGGGGAATTCACTAAGGACAATGGGAACAATTCACTGAGCAGGCAGGCTGCTACATTCTGCTCTGCCTGAAGGGGACAGAGCCTGTCCCGCACCTACCTCCTCAGAAACACTTTAAAGCCCTGCCCCTCCACGCCAAACATGCCGCAATAGCAAATGAGAGGGACAGAGTGTCTTTTTTCTCCCACACACACAACTGCCCAGCCCTCCCCACCCCCACCCTCCTGCCCAGTGGTGATTTACGTCTCTAGTGGCTGCTCTGGGCACCCAAACCAACCTGCCTGCACTGCAGGGGAGGGACGCATGACCACTCTTGTGGCTTCCCTTTGCTTCTCCATCAGAAGTCATTTTTCTGTGGGGAAGCAAAGAAATCTGCGGGGGCCATGAATTCTGTGCACACGTAGTGATGCAAAATTCCCCCAGGAGTAATGTTGGTGGCCTCTCTCTGCTGCTGCACAGAAGACCATCCATCTGGACCCAGCAGAGGCTGCTCCCTGCATCTGGAGACCACACAGATGTATAGATTTTTCAGGCCAGAAGGTATCAGTACGCTTGTTTAGTCTGACCTCCTGCATAGCACAGGCCAGGGGCACCCACCCGGTGATTCCTGCATCAAGCGAATCACATCTGATAAGATATCTGGATTACCAGTTCTGCCCCTGATTCTCCACTGCCATGCACCCGTAGGCTGAGTAGCATAGAGGGGGTGTACATAGACCCACAGAGCTTCATTGGAAAAGCTGGGCCTCCGTTGTTTTCAATGGAGTCTTTTCTCTCCCCTGGCCACCCTAGGGGCCACCCAAGGAGGGCAAACCCCACCTCTCTGGCAGATCCTCACAGACATTTCCTCTCCCATGGGCAGGTCTGCAGGAGGGTGATCCAGCCCCACGTCAGCAGCCATCCAATGGGAACAGAGAGCTCTGAACAGGGAGTCCAGCAGAACGTGCTGTGGGCCTGAGCTGCAAGTTCAGGAGCAGGGATGGACTTAGGTGACATCTTCCCACCTGCATGCGCTCTCAGTGGAGCACAGAGAAGGTGGAGTCTGTTTCAGAGACGCTTCCCTCTGAAAGGTTATCCATCTCCTGCAGCACAGAAGGGTGGATGAACTGAGCGGGAGATGGAATAAGTTGGAATCTCAATAGGCAGATCTCTGCTGCACTTAGGGGCTACCTTGATGGGCTACAGGGATAGAGATGGATGGATTTGTAGAAATTAGCTGCAGGCAGGCAGGTTCTGAATTCTGTACCAAACACTATTTATTGGTGTCTGGGCTCATCCTGCCCTTTGGCAAAGCTTCAGCCTCTCATGCCAACTAGGTGTCAGTGCATAGAGCCATCAGCGTAGGAAAAAACTTCTGAATGTCTAGTGATTTCAAAGTCAGGCTCCGAACTTTAATTTATTTTGCATTTCAGTATGTTTTACAGCTGCACCTGGAAGGGTCAGTCAAGATCAGGGCCTCACTGTCCCAAACACACAGTAAGAGTCAGCCCTTAGCCTGCAGGACTTCCAACCTTAGGGAGTATCTCTATTTAAAAAATAGGGGACCGGGGTCCTGACAGATTGAGTGACTGGCCAAATGTCACACAAAGAATCTGTGCCAGAGGCTGGAATTGAACCTGAGACTTAGTCCAGTGATTTAACCAAAAGGACGTCTTCCTTTCTGAGCTATGCATCGAAATGCCATGTTACAAAATAACCCCAGAACCCAGAGCTACTAGGGGGAAATAGAGAGACAGAGAAAATGTTGGTGAAGCATCAAACAGTGTTTTCAAGATTAAAAAAAGAAAGTTGAGAAAGTGGTTTTGAGCCAGGCGAGTGCTAAATTAGCCACGAGTAAAATTTCCTCCTGGTAGTAATTTGAGATCACTATAGCAACACGGTTACTCTTGCCAAGAGTGTGACATTATAAAACAGCAGCAGACTTTGCCAAAAACTGTTTTCGCCCCAATTTTTAGAGCTTTAAATCTATATTAAACAATGGTGCTGGCTGTCAGTAAGAAAAAGCTGCCTTTCCTCCATAGCGAACGACAGTTACCGCGGGCTCTCAAAGCCGCGGCTGTCGCTGTCACTCGAGCTCACAGTCAAGGTAGGTAGCAGGGAATCTTTCCTTCCCCTAAAGCATTCCCTTAGTCAACCATTCCAAGCCAGCCACAGCTTAGCTGCCAGAGGCTGCGGCTACAAAGAGTCAAACAACAAGGAGGACCTGTGACCACATGACCTATGAACACAAGATTCCATTGGGCTGCACGAATCTGGATTGGATCCACTCAGCGGCTTTGATGCCTGTTGAGTGAGATGGGATGTTTCCCACCAACAAGGAGACAAAAGCTGGGAAGGGATCTAGCTGCACACACTGGACACAGGTGGGATACAGGGCCGTGGTCTAGAGACGGATGAGCTTTCTTGGCTCACTACTTATCGGTGTTTCATGGGCATTCACCTTCAGTGAATTTCTGGGGATGGGCTTTCAAAACAGCTCAGCGTTGGCCTAACTCCTCTCCAACGGAAGTCAGTGGTAAAAGCCCCTGGATTTCAATGGGAATGAGGCCAATGCGCAAAGCTCCTGAAGATTGCACCCCTAGTGTCTGTGAATCAGGAGAAGATAGAGCAACCAATATGATCATATATTATGGCTGGTACACTCATATCTTGCTCTTTATTGGCTTGGCTTACCTGGTCGTCCCAGGGCCCTGCAGTATCCATGACCAGAGCATGTCTGAGTCATTGCCAAATATTGCATCACCTGGAAGCATCTAAAGCAGTGGTTCCCAAACTGGGGTTCGTGAACCCCTGGGGGTTCACGAAATGTTACAGGGGGTTCTTGGGAAAAAATTCCCTAATGGCGGACAGAGCTGTCCCTAGAAACCCGGGGCAGCATGGGGCCAGCAGCCTGGAGCCCCTGGACTTCCAAGAGCTAAGCAGATCAAAGCAAGCATATCTATCACACTGAGGAGATTTAAACTTCAAGACTCCTTATAAGAAATGGAAAGGGAGGTGGATATTTTTTGCTGTTTTTAAAATTAAATAGGCAGGTAGTATTGTTTTTAAAATTATTATGAAGAACAAGTTTAAGCTTTGTTGTAACGTGCGTTGTTTGCCTGGACTGCTCAAGACCGGAATGCTTGTGTAGGAGGAACTCTGAGTTGGCTTCTTAAATCCCTTCATGCTGTTTCACATCTGATACTCCTTGATGAAACATAGGAGCCTTGTCTTATAACAGGCTTATTCAAAGTGATACAAGCTACGAAAGTGAGATCTTGGAAGAGTGTTGCCGTTTTCATAATGTAGTAAAAATACTGTAATGATAAATAATAATTAATAATAAATAGTGTGTAATAAGCATGTCATAAAAACAAATTATATTTCCAAGATCACTGCTTTTATAATTTAAACTCAGGTAACGGAGAAAATTCCTGGAAATATTCATTTTTAAGAGGGGGTTCACGAGACACAACATTTTAGTGAAAGGGGTTCACAGATTGTTAAAGTTTGGGAACCACTGATCTAAAGGGATGCAGAGCTCTAGAAACTCCAGTGAATCCCAGAGTGCCAGGAGTCTGGATTTCTGTACGTAGCGCAGGGGGACACGTATATCATGAGTTTAGGTCTGTTAATGGGTCAGGAGATTTAAAGGAACCATGGCTTCTAGGGAAAACAATAAGGCTTCTGTAACTTTCTTTTATTTCCTTCTCACCAAAATACGGAGGCCACCTGCCGGTTTCTTGCTGCCTGCAGAGCAGAACAAGGAAGCAAGGCTTTCAAGATGGTACATTTTCAATGATAACTTTCAGCTTCTTTAGTCCTATCCTGCAGCGCTGGTAGCAAAGTAAGGTCATTCTGACCCTCCTGTGTATTTCAACCCACTCATCAGCCATGAGTAAGCCTGGGATCGCAGAGCCAGGCCTTCGGGACAAGCCTGCCTCTGCTGCATGGCTGGTTGTCTGATCATCTAGCAGTCGGAGCAGCAGAGAGTGATGCTCTCCGGTTGTGGGGTCTCCACTGAGCAGCTTTCCTCTGAAAATCAGGTCCTTTTTGAAGTGTCTGAAAGCAAGAATTCCAAAATCCCCTGTGCTACCCACGGAATCCATTTCCAGTCCAGTCAGCCGTTAGCATGTATGACAACCGTCCTCCCGAAAAAATTACGTGTGTTAGCAGTGACATGAGGCAGTTAATACAATGAAATGTACAAAGGATTGGTTGTGAGACCGTGCCCACGCCCTGGACTGGGAAAGCAAGCGGCAGGAAGCGGCCCTGGCAGGCAGCCTTGGAGCACTGCTGGGTGCCTGAGATGGTGGCCGCTCATAGGGCCCTGCAATGGAGCCAGGGGGAGAGGGAGGGCCCAGGCTCCTCTACCTCAGGTGAAGCAGAAACAAACCCCTTCTTCCTGCCCCCGCCGGAGATAAGCAGGGGGGATAGAGATGTTGTAAGCCCCGAGGAAAAGGTGAGCTGAAGACTCTTCCTTTTGGGGGGACATTAGGCATATATCTTTTGTTACCCCAGAAGGGGCAAACTCACTAGTGACCTGGCCGGAGGGCTGACTCATGACCTACCGGAAGAGGGATGGCCACAGCACCAGACTGACTGCTGGCAAGGGGTGCTGAAGACCGGGGAGAGCTGGGACCCACTGACCTAACCGCTAGGCAGCAGTGCCCTAACCCCTCATGGCCCTAAATGCACACAGTGCAGGCAGATCGATCCTAATGTCACTGGAAAGATTCTCATGGTCTTTGCTGAGCTTTGGAGCAGGCTCAGGATGTGATAGACTCTAGCGTTTCTAGGAAATACATCTATCAAGAGAGGTACAGCGACAGAGCACAGGTTCATATGGGCTTTCTCAAGGCCAATTAGGAGACTTTCCGCATTGATAGGAAATGGGATTTACTAATTATTTGACAAACAGCTAGTATAGGGCGGCTTTTTAGCTCGCCTAAACTAAGCGCTAATGGCTGGATGTACAATCACGTTCAATTAGTGTTACTATGTGACCCTGACAGCACGCCCTGTCCCTTTCTATGTTCGTCTAATACAATTTATCAGAATGTAATGAGCTGACGACATCGGACTTCAAACCTTGCCTCACCCTGGGTTTGATTTTTAACTGTTTCATTAAGGGCCTTGTACATGTACAAGTCACCTCTATTTCCACTTGGGGCAGGTGTTAAAGACTAACTCTGACAGGTCTGACGCCCTTGGCAGATCCCGGAGAACCCGGTAGAGTGTTCCCTGGCCCCTATTGTAAGAGGCGGGGGGAAGTACCCCAGAAACACCCTTCACTCCTTTTTTGAAAGCACAGTAGGCGGGTAGTCTGGAAGTTGCTTTCCTAACTAGTGAGGTCCTTTCTGTGCTGATACTGATGGGGATAAATCAGAATAAAAATCTAGTGTTGACATTTGGTTTGACACTGTAACTTTCTCTGCTGGGCCTTGTTGTTGATGAGGGGCCCCCTTATCTAAGTCTCACACGGGTACACATCTTTAGAAAGCGGCCTACGGACAGATTTTCAATAGCACTCAATGTTGGCCTTACTCTGCTCTGCTAAATCTCCCCCTGACTTCACTGGGGGCAGAGTTAGGCCAACACTGAACATCCTTTGTATCGGACTTCCTAGCTGGAAAGGCATATCCCAGGAACTGGCCACTTCGGGGTGCCTGGAGAATCATAGAATATCAGGGTTGGAAGGGACCTCAGGAGGTCATCTAGTCCAACCCCCTGCTCAAAGCCGGACCCAGGGCTAGTGTAAGAAGCTTGGAGCCAGGTATGAAAAATCATCAGTATCATACCTACAAACTACTCATTTGAAACCCCAGACATGTAAGTAGATCAGGAAATGTCTAGGAAGACGCGATTAAGTTTATCTCTTTTTATTGCTTTATGGCTTGTGGACTCCTCTGTGCTAACCCCAGGTGCTTTTGTTTTGCTTGTAACCTTTAAGCTGGATCTCAAGAAAGCTATGCTTGGTGCTTAATCCTTGTAGTTGCTCTTTTAAAACCTAGCAATAGCCTGACTTCTCAGCTGTATTTTCTTTCTCTTTTTTTATTAATAAGATTTACCTTTTTTAAGAACAGAATTGGATTTTTGTGTCTTAAGAGGTTTGTGCACACGTTGCTTAATTAGTTGGTGGCACCAGCTGATTTTTTTCCCTTTCTCAACCCTGCCCCAGAGGGGGGGTGAAAGGGCTTGAGGGTACCTGTAGTGGTGCAGGTGGCCCACTCCAGCAGGGGGTGAGGCAGAAGCAGCCAGGGGGGCTGTGGAAACCTGCAGCTAATTAGGCCGAGGCTTGTTAGGAGCCAGACAGGAGGCAGCTGCTGGGGCAGCCCAGATATAAGGAGCTGCCCAGGAGAGTAGGGGGGAGTCTCTCCCTGACAAGCAGGGAGGAGGACTAGCTCCCAGGGATAGCATCTGAGAGAGAGCAGGCTCAGGGGAGCGGAGGGTGAGCTCTGGCCTGTTACCTGCAAGGCTGCAGGTCCCTGCCAGAAAGGGCCAAGAAGGTGAAGGGCCAAGGGGAAGTGGCCCAGGGACGATAGGCAGACAAGGGGAGAGAAGCAGGGCAGAGAGGCTGCCGCTAGAGGGTCCCTGGGTCGGGACCCAGAGTAGCAGGCGGGCCTGGGTCCCCCCCTTGCACTGCACCTGGCCACAGTGGTTGGCCCCTGCGGCGTGTGCAAGCCAAAGGACTGCCGTGACCCCCAGTGAGTCCTGCGCCCCGTTACAGTACCCCACAGGAAGGAATTCCCAAGTGTGCCTTCCTGGGCTCTCAAAGGGATACTGCACTTGGGTGGTGGCAGCATCTACCAGTCTAAGGTCAGAGAACAGCTGTAACCTTGGGAGTTTAATACAAGCCTGGAGTGGCCAGTATTAATTTTTTGAATCCTTGCGGGCCCCCACCTTCTGCACTCGGAGTGCCAGAGTGGGGAATTAGCCTTGACATATGCCTATTCAGGACAGCTTTTAAGCATCTTCTTAAATTTAAGCAGGTGCTTAAGTGCTTTCCTGAATCAGGCTTAAGAACACTGCAGATACCGATGGAGTTGTAATACAGATCATTACAACAAGCTACAGTCCTTCATCTGTCAGCACTTCCTTTGCTATCATACATCAATACAACCTTGTCGTTAAAGCTGATTGAAAACCAGAATTTCTGTCTAGCCAGGAATTGATATCTTGACAATTTGTTTTCATCCTGAATTGGGCTGAAGAGTCAAGATGTTGACACTTTTGATCAAAACAAATCTTTTCAACATCCCTGAGCTGAAATATGTTTAGGGTCAGGTTGACAATAATGGCTCTGTGTCTCTCTGCCACCACAGTGGCCCCTGAGAGTTGTGGTTCAGTCCCTCCTGTAGGCTGTGCTCACTGGCCATACTACATCTCCCAGGATGCACCCTCGTCATGGAAGTACCAGGAGGGCAAATGTTTTCTTTGAAATTTTTCAACCAGCCCTTCATACAATACCAATGTCAGCAGGGTCTGAGCACAACCAGGGCACGTTCCTCTTCTCTTCCTCCTCCATCAGACAAACTAGGAAAAGACTTCAGAGTAATGAGGACTAAACAATTTATTACAGACATTACCTCCTGCGCCCATCACAATCTGCTATTAATCTGCCACCCAGTTATGGGAAAGGCTGATGTATCCAAAGCTGAGCCTGGATTGATGGGAGGAGGGAAATGAGAGAGTTTTCTCTCTCTCTCTCTCAATTATTGTGCCTGCTATGATCGAGGATATTTGTAATTAGTGCCAAAAGACATGGACAGCAGTCTTTCTCCCTGTGCCAAGCAGGAACAGCTGTATTGTGTGTGTGCCATTGCTCTCCATCTGCACAGTAGACCAATTCCAGCTGCATGCAGAGAGAGCTTATGTGTGACTGTTAAGAGTTAGGGGGTGGTTGGGAGCATGGTGGAGTTCTCTCTCCCTGTTTTGTATTTTGCATTGTCCTGAATATTGATTAGGTGAATCCTCCGGGATTTCATGGCTAGTTCATAGTTCTGTGAACCAAACCCAAATGACGCACCCCGTTGGCTATCGGCTGGGCTGAGTTCCCTGGTATATCTCTGGGAATGTGGGTATAGGGCGGGTGGTAGTGTTCATCTTATGTCTCAGAGAGGTTGTATTTAACAATTAAATTGCTTTTATTTAAAAACTATGTAATACAGCTGCAGGAGCCATCAATCACAGTCTGCTCCGCCCCCTGTAGGCCAGAGCCCCACCTTCTGAAATGGAACACTGCCATGGCCACTGCCCCCTGGGGTTAGCCGTGCTTTGTGCTCCATGGTTTTGGAGTTCAGACTCCAGATAAAAGCAGCAGAGACCACGGCACTCTGAATGTAGTGTAGCCTGCATTTCAGAGCAGCGACAGTATGTCACGGAGCCCTGAATCCTGATTATCCCTAGTTTTCAATTTCCCTTTCTCACGAGCTCCCAGCAAGTCTCCCTGGTCTACTGACTCTGCCTTATCCAAAGCGTTTGGTGTTGGCCGAGGAGTCTACTCCACCTGCTTTTCAGCTGTGCTGTGCCACTAGCGCTGTGCTATGCTAGGGGCTGCGGATTGCTGAAAAGCAACCGGATAACTTGCCTGTTATTTTAGTGCTATTCCCGTTGCTGCGTGCCACAAAATCCTGCAATCCCCTTTCATGTGGTAGAGGAAGAAACTGATGTTACGCTTTGTTTCCTCGTGTGAAATTCTGCCCTTTGTAAGAGGCTCCCTGTGACGGGGCTCTAAGGCCTAAGAGCCAGAGTCCATAGAATTACCCTAGTTCACAAGGCAGCAAGGCCTAGTGGCCAGAGTCAATAGAGATACCCCGGGTTCGCAGGGCAGTGAGGCCTAACAGCCCGAATCAATAGAGTAGCCCCCTGGGGCAGGGCTGTGTGACCTACTATCCAGTTGGGGTGTGTGGACTGCTATCTGGGGAGTGGGTGGCGACCAGGGTAGGGAGACCCGAGCCCTCCCTGCTCCACCAGGTCCCAGCCCAGGGCCCTGTCAGTGACGAGTGTGTCAGACACTGAGTCAGCGGGAATCTGTCCGCAACACACTGACCATCATCGGGACAATGGCTATTCCCCCTAGGACTACTTCCTACTGAGATACTCGTGGTGGCAGTCTGTGCATCTTCAGGGTCTCCGGGTTCCTCGGTCAGTGCAACTCCCTGTAGCTCAAACCTCCCGGTGGCATCCCCAGGTAGTTGGATGTCTGCTCGGCACCCCTTGGCTTCCACGGCCTGGGGCTACAGTTGCTTCTGGGCAGGAGCCAGCAAGGAACATCCTTCCTCTCCGGCAGTCAGCCTAGACTGAGCTGGGCTGCTCCCTCTTATACTGGTGCTACACCTGGAGCAAGCCCAGTAAGGTCGTGGGGGCGTGGCTTCCTCCACCCACCGGGAAGAGTTAACCCTTCCCTGTCCAGTGTGGGGTGTGTTCACCCTGTCACACTCCCCTTGATTCCATGGCGTGCAAAAGGAGGGAATTGTATCTATTATGCTCAGTTCGGAAACTTACCATTTCAAAAGATGATGTCAAATTATTTTCCATATTTCTGAGTTTTTGCGTTTGGACATGTACTTCTTACCTGTCAGCATGTCCCAAGGCCTGTCTAATGAAAATGGATAGTTTCTCTTTAAAGTTAGGATTTTATCTTTCCCAAGCTGTCAAAACCACTTTGTCTCAAATCCATATACGAGCTAATGTTTCCGTTCAGAGTTCTACATTAGCAAAATATACAGTATGGTCTTTTTGTTAGATACGCACAGTAGGGCAAGTAGAGCGGTACACTCCAGTACGCAGTACCAGCAAGAGATTTTTAGCGGCTACGGGGTACCAGAAAGACTTGGGGCTAGCCAAGGGTTGGGGGGCTGCGCTCTGCTCCTTAAAGGAGCAGAACGCGGCTAGGGAGGGCATTCATTCTTTATATGGCTTTACTAGC
>NW_020699373.1:15896540-15907889 GCF_002925995.2 Terrapene triunguis | reverse complement strand
CTGTTCTTTTTACAGAATTCTTCATTGCAGCCAAACTAGTCTAACATGCATTTTGTTAACTGGAACTGGAGGAGCAAAACAAAGAAAACAAATGCCTCATTTTCCAGCTTTGTGGGTGAGAGAACTATAAGTGAAGATTATAACGCCTTAAACAGCCTTAAACCAGCTGACGGCCTTAAACCAGCTGCCTCAGGAATCTGCCAAGAACTTTGCTGAAAATATGTTCCTCATCTTAGCAATGAAGCTAAGACTTATCACACATCTGCCCACCTTTATTCGAATGAAGCTCCTTCTGATCTGACAGCTCAGGCATTGTCAGTTTCATCCAGAACAATTTACAAACTTGGAACCTAATCCTGTAAACCCTTAATCATTTGATCGATCCCATTGAACACAATAGGACTATTTGCATGACTGTGGACCATTTTTGTTTTTACCACTATTTTGTGGTAAGAGTTTCAGGAGTTTGTTCTGTTCCTGTAAAGGAAGTTGAATCTCCCATTGAAATGCAATGTTTGGGTACAATACCATAATGCAGTTTAGGATACAATTCTATGTAATATTTGTCTTTTAATAAGTCATACATATGCTGAAATATTGTTTGAATCAACAGACACAAAGATGAACTATGTACGCTTTGTACGGTGAAAGAAACTATTGAGCACCTTTTATGGGGCTGTTGGGGCTTTGCTGAAGGGAGGGGAAAGATTTTGGAGGAACTGAAATGTCTTAAGGTAACAAGTTACATTATGTTGTTTAGTAAAAATCTCAGGGAAATGGAGTCGTCTTAGACAGGCTTTGTTACACGGACTGAAAGACACAGGGCAGAGCGAAAGAGTATGAGCCACTACATTTTGAAGACCTACGACGGGTGGCAGCTATAGACTATTCAGTCAAGTTTGTATTGCCATTGCAAAAACAAGGAGGAAAAGACAGAAAGTCGAGTGAGCTGGGACCGAGGTTAGGGAGAGCAGAAGCATCCTGCAGGGCGAAGGAAGCAGAGGGAGAGGGGTCTGCAGAAGCAGGGAGGTCCCTGGGAGAAGTGGCCAGAATCCCTAAGGACAGAAATGTCTCACTGTCTGGAGTGGCTCAGACACGTGGGTGCCACCCTCAGGGCAGACTGTCAGGAAACGGCACAAACCCCAAATTGGTTATGTGTTCTGTAATTAGATTTCACCAACCAAGTACTAAGTGTGAACTCCACAAGCACTGTGACAGCCTTACCAAGGAGTCAGACAGTCCCCTTGGGTACTCTGGTCTACCTTACGCCCCAGGCAAGACTGCTTCTGTGATAGACCGTCCCTTACACGAACAATCACAACAATATTCAGGTTACTCCCGGCCCCGAAGGACCAGTCACTTACCCCAGGTCAGTTGTATCCTAGATCTCTCCCCAAAGCCAACACTTATAGCCAGATCATTAACTAGGAAAAGGAAATAAGAGTTATTTATGACAAAGCAAATAACGTACACGCACAGATAAGTTACAGTCTTAGACTCCAAAAGCGAATAGAAACGCCTATGCTGAGCAAACACCATGTGTCCTTTAGGGCTAACCCAGGCAAAACAGCCATGATTCTTGCCACTTTAGCATCCAAGCAGCAAAAAGCAACCCTAAGTTTCTCCTTATCGGGGATTTTTATCCCCTTCTCCCCAGAGCCCAGGCTGATGGGATGAGTTCATGGGCAGGCCTGGTCTTCCTGGGGGGGTGAGGAGTGCACTTAAAGTCTTTGTTCTTTTGACGTCTCACAATGGCTCGTTTGGTTTCAAAGTCCTTCTCATTGGGCCGGACTTAACATCTTCTGTGGGAAGCCAGCATTTGCATTAGACAAAGCTTCCCTCCCGTGTGAGGAGTTACAGAGGTTTACAATGCAAACGTTTGCTATTGCTTTATAACACGGAATACAGATCAGTGAGACTAACACAGACAGCATCCGACAAGCTATTCAGAAGGTCTAACCAGGAAACACATTCTCACAACTGTAATATCTATCGTAACATTACTAGCAAACAGGTGAGCCGGACTGGTTTCCAGCTATGCATCAGTGTTCAGTGAGGCCTGGGGCCTTGGCGTGAGCTGGTACCTGGTCTGCCGGCATCACAGGGCGGTAGCAGGGAAGGAGCCTCCTGGGAGAAAACCCATGCAGGCCGCCTAGGGCGCACAGAAGAACTCTGCAGGGCCTGGGAGGAGGGGTGAAGAGCAGGGAACTTCCGCACAGCCCAAGAAGGGCAGAAGAACCACATTTATTTGGGTTTTCAGTTGGACTGTTGTTCCCCGGGAAGTGAACTGAGCTTAAAATGTGACCTGTCTGGAGGGCTGGGTCATGGGAGACGCAGGTCCCTGTGGAAGCAAACCCCTGACCACAGCGGGTGCTAGAGTGGAAGAATCCCTACAATGCTGCATCCTCGCTCTGGCTGCGGGTCCCCGGGTCCCCCCCCCCACCACCACCACCACTGCAGTTATAGAGAAAGATCCTGAGAATCGCTATTGAAATGCTGCAACCAAAAAAACAGCCCTTCATGTGAGCCTTCATTCAGACAGGTACTTCTGACAACACCTAACTTTGACTGTGTGAGGAGTGCCATTCAAGTCAAGGAGCTAGTAAGATACTTAAAGTTGGACATGTGAGTAAATCCCTTCCTGAATGCTCATCTTCGGGGGGGGGGGGGGAATACCCTCATCTGATGTCAATCGGCATAACGCCATTGACTTCACTAGCAGAGGATCTGCCTCAAAAGGTCTAAGCGAGGAAATTATCTCTTGATGCTGCCATGTTCACCACATCTATGGCGCATTCATCTTCGTAAACTCACCACATTCCTCTGCTGTCACGTTCAGATAAAAAGACGGATTTTATTAACTTAGCTGTAAAAAGCTCCAAATATGTGGTTCCTTCTTGCCAAAGTGTGTGTGTGTGTGTGTGTGTGTGTGTACACAAATCACATTATTAGTGCAAATGTAGGCTGTGCACAGGCAATGCAAGCTTTGCAGTGTTCTCTTACAAGTTTGAATGGCTCTCAAAAACGTTCTGATGATGATTGATGAGTGTGTGCAATCAGATAATGGACAATGCCCAATCACATCACATTGGGATACATTGTCTGCAATGAACGTTTGTCGTATGTTACTGAAATCAAAAGAAGATTAATTCACCCCTACGGCGGGGAGGAAACCCCCCAAAACTATAGATTTATTCTGGAGTTTAAAAAATCTTTACAGTTTATAAACTTTATTTAAGTCTCTTTTTTCCACAAACATGGAACACTGTAGCACAAAGGCAAACACAACGTACAGAAAGGAAATGCAAATTAACGTGAAACACCTTGCAGAATAGCCCCATATGTGCCAAATTCCAGGAAGCAGGCGAGATTGTCCCCAAGTGATGTGAAATCATGCCAAGGAGGAGAATGTGCTTAAAGTGGGCACAGCGAGCCTGCAATGAGCCCCAGGGAAAGGACTAATAAAGGAGTCTGTGTGACCAATTGAATGGGATGATGATCCTAGTTACTGCAAAACCACTAGCATGCAGTGGCTTGCTTGTCTAGGGAAGCAGCCTGTTCTTGTGCTTAGGGGTCTGTGCTCAAACTTGGAGATCTGCGTTCAACTCCCAGCGCTGTCACCTGCTCCCTGCGTTAGTTGATCAGTTATCTAGTGGTAAGAAGCTGATAAACACTTCCCCCCTCACACACAGGTGTTGTGGGGATAAATACATTAACGTCTGGGAGAAGTACCTAGAGCTTGTTGGCTACCAGCTGGGGGATGAATTCTTAGCATTCACTGGCTAATTCATTTGTAATAGGCTCTGATCAGCAAGCAGTGCAAGTTGCCAAGCTGGCGTCTGGCACAGCGAGTGTCCTGATTATCACCACACTGAGTCATGCAGCAGCCCAGTGCAAGCTCTCCGCCCCAGGTGAGGTGGCTGAGGCAACGCTGCCGGCATATGCAGCAGTAACAGGGCCAAAAGGGCCAGGGAGGCCAATGGCAGGTGTGGAGGCCGCTAATGGAACTGTGGAGCAGCACCTCAAAAACGTGAATTGTTAGCAAATGTTTGGTTTTGTTGAAAAAAATTTCAGGGGGGAAAAAATCGTTTCCTCTAATAGCGCATCACTTGAATGTCACCATTGTGTGCAAGGGAATAATTAACAAAGCCCAGTTGTACGGTTTGTGTGATAGTTCATCGCTATTGCGTGATTTGATATCATAGAATCATAGAATATCAGGGTGGGAAGGGACCTCAGGAGGTCACCTAGTCCAACCCCTTGCTCAAAGCAGGACCAACCCCAACTAAATCATCCCAGCCAGGGCTTTGTCAAGCCAGGCCTTAAAAACCTCTAAGGATGGAGCTTCCACCACCTCCCGAGGTAACCCATTCCAGTGCTTCACCACCCTCCTAGTGAAAAAGTTTTTCCTAATATCCAACCTAGACCTCCCCCACTGCAACTTGAGACCATTGCTCCTTGTTCTGTCATCTGCCACACTAAGAACAGCCGAGCTCCATCCTCTTTGGAACCCCCGTCAGGTAGTTGAAGGCTGCTATCAAATACTCCCTCGCTCTTCTCTTCTGCAGACTAAATAACCCCAGTTCCCTCAGCCTCTCCTCGTAAGTCATGTGCCCCAGCCCCCTAATCATTTTCATTGCCCTCTGCTGGACTGTCTCCAATTTGTCCACATCCTTTCTGTAGTGGGGGGCCCAAAACTGGATGCAATACTCCAGGTGTGGTCTCACCAGTGCCGAATAGAGGGGAATAATCACTTCCCTCGATCTGCTGGCAATGCCCCTACTAATGCAGCCCAATATGCTGTTAGGCTTCTTGGCACCAAGGGCACACTGCTGACTCATATCCAGCTTCTCCTCCACTGTAATCCCCAGGTCCTTTTCTGCAGAACTACTGCTTAGCCAGTCGGTTCCCAGCCTGTAGCAGTGCATGGGATTCTTCCTTCCTAAGTGCAGGACTCTGCACTTCTCCTTCTTGAACCTCATCAGATTTCTTTTGCACCAATCCTCCAATTGGTCTAGGTCACTCTGGACCCTATCCCTACCCTCCAGCATATCTACTTCTCCCCCCAGCATAGTGTCATCTGCGAACTTGCTGAGGGTGCAAACCATGCAATCATCCAGATCATTAATTAAGACATTGAACAAAACCGGCCGCAGGACCGACCCCTGGACCACTCCGCTTGATATCGGCTGCCAACTAGACATCGAGCCATTGATTAGTACCCATTGAGCCTGACGATCTAGCCAGCTCTCTATCCACCTTGTAGTCCGTTCATCTAATCCATACTTTTTTAACTTGCTGGCAGGAACACTGTGGCAGACCGTATCAAAAGCTTTGCTAAAGTCAAGGTATATCACGTCCACTGCTTTCCCCATATCCACAGAGCCAGTTATCTCATCATAGAAGGCAATCAGGTTGATCAGGCATGACTTGTCCTTGGTGAATCCATGTTTACTGTTCCTGATCACCTTCCTCTCCTCCAAGTGCTTCAAAATGGTTTCTTTGAGGACCTGCTCCATGATTTTTCCAGGGACTGAGGTGAGGCTGACTGGCCTGTAGTTCCCTGGATTCTCCTTCTTCCCTTTTTTAAAGATGGGCACTACATTAGCCTTTTTCCAGTCATCCGGGACCTCTCCCGATCGCCACGAGTTTTCAAAGATAATGGCCAATGGCTCTGCAATCACATCCGCCAACTCCTCTAGCACCCTCGGATGCAGAGCATCCGGCCCCATGGACTTGTGCATGTCCAGCTTTTCTAAATAGTCCTTAACCTGTTCTTTCACCACTGAGGGTTGCTCACCTCCTCCCCATACTGTGCTGTCCAGTGCAGCAGTCTGGGAGCTGACCTTGACTGTGAAGACCGAGGCAAAAAAGCATTGAGTACTTCAGCTTTTTTCACTCAGTAAGGGTCCCACACTTTCCCTGACCTACTTCTTGTTGCTAACATACCTGTAGAAACCCTTCTTGTTACCCTTCACATCCCTTGCTAGCTGCAACTCCAATTGTGCTTTGACCTTCCTGATTACACCCCTGCATGCTCGAGCAATATTTTTATACTCCTCCCTAGTCATCTGTCCAAGTTTTCACTTCTTGTAAGCTTCCTTTTTGGGTTTAAGCTCACCGACGATTTCTCTGTTAAGCCAAGCTGGTCACCTGTCATATTTGCAATTCTTTCTGCACATCAGGATGGTTTGTTCCTGTGCCCTCAATAAAGTTTCTTTCAAATACAGCCAGCTCTCCTGGACTCCTTTCCCCCGCATATTAGCCTCCCAGGGGATCCTGCCCATCAGTTCCCTGAGGGAGTCAAAGTCTGCTTTTCTGAAGTCCAGGGTCCATATTCTGCTGCTCTCCTTTCTTCCTTGTGTCAGGATTCTGAACTTGACCATCTCATGGTCACTGCTGTCCAGGTTGCCACCCACTTCTACTTCTGCTACCAATTCTTCTCTGTTTGTGAGCAGCAGGTCAAGAGGAGCACGGCCCCTAGTTGGCTCCTCCAGCACTTGCACCAGAAAGTTGTCCCCAACACTCTCCAAAAACTTCCTGGATTTTCTGTGCACTGCTGTATTGCTCTCCCAGCAGATGTCAGGGTGATTGAAGTCCCCCATGAGAACCAGGGCCTGTGATCTGGAAACTTCTGTTAGTTGTCTGAAGAAAGCCTCGTCCACCTCATCCTCCTGGTCTGATGGTCTATAGCAGACACCCACCATGACATCACCCTTGTTGCTCTTGCCTCTAAACTTAATCCAAAGACTCTCAACAGGCTTTTCTCCAGTTTAATACTGGAGCGCTGAGCAATCATACTGCATATATGGGCTGTGATACTGACCTGTCTCAAATGTAGTGTCTACATGGGAAAGTGAAGAAATCATTAAATAAGCAACTACTGACTTTTATTAAACCTCCTTAGCCCCTCCCCCGTCTCTCTCTCATTCTGTCTCTAGTCCGGCTTCCTAGTGTTTAAGGCCCGAAGGGGCCACCCTCTAGTGGGAAATTTACTAACAACAATCTGCCAATATTGGAGGAAATGTACGTCGACGAAGGAGAAGTATTCTCGCCAGAAGGCTTTTGTTTCATTACATCTCATTATTTACAAATAGCTGCCCCAGAAAACAATTATGGCAGCCTGTCCCAGACTGCCGTCAGTAAGGAACAGATGTGAGGCGCGGATGGCCAAATGGAATGCAGCGTTCCCGGTGCATCAGACGATCGGGCGAGTCATTAAAAGGGAAGCAGGAACTTGCAGGCCGGATCGCAAAGGGTCCCTGGAATGGCACGTTGGCAGTGGCACAGGAGGCCATCTTTGTCTGCAGGATTTCAACAGTCTTTCTCTTTGTTCAGAACGAGGCTGGGCCGAAATGCTCCTGTAGCTCTGATGTCATGGGGCCTACCCTGAGGCTGTGGCCTTCTCATCCTCGGCAAAACCAGCCCCTTCCTGCAGTACCCCTTAACTAGCACAGCCATCCAACTGCTCAGCTGACCCGTCAAAAGAGGGCGATTTTTCCTTCCGAGAGTCAAATCCTGCATTGTGTGCTCCTATTGCAGGGGTGGGCAAATGGTTTGGCCCGAGGGCCACATCGGGGTTGCAAAACTGTATGGAGGGCCGGGTAGGGAAGACTGTGCCTCCCCAAACAGCCTGGCCCCTGCCCCCCCTCCCCCCCCCCCCCCCCCCCCCCCCCTGCCTGCCCCCCTCAGACCCCCCGACCCATCCCCCCCCCCCTGCTCCTTGTCCCCTGACCGCCCCCTCCTGAACCCCCCCTGCTCCTTGTCCCCTGACCTCCCCTCCCGGGACCCCACCCCCTATCCACCCACCCCCCGCTCCTTGTCCCCTGACCACCCCCTCCTGGGACCCCTCGCCCCTAACTGCCCCCCCCGGGACCCCACCCCCTATCCAACCCCCTCTGCTCCTTGTCCCCTGACCGCCCCTTCCTGGGACCCCCCGCCCCTAACTGCACCCTGGGACCCCACCCTTTATTCAACCCCCCCACTCCCTGTCCCCTGACTGCCCTGACCCGTAGTCACACCCCCGCCCTCTGACAGGCCCCCCAGGACTCCCACGCCTATCCAACCACCCCCTGCTCCCTGTCCCCTGACTGCCCCCAGTAGACCGGGGCCAATTCCGATATGCGGTGCAGGGTCATAGCCATGCCCAGGTTGTCCCCCAGCTCAGACTCTCTGCTGTGTCCCTGTCCTGCAGCCCATGCAGTCCTTTCTCCAGTAACATCTGCATCCTCCAATCGGAGGAGAGGTAGCAGCAAGAAGTAGGGTAGGATTTCCCACCAATGCTTTGGCCAATCAGGGCTGTGCGGGCATGTAACTGTGTCTCAGTGGGTCACAACTGAGGATGCCAAATTCAGGACAAACTGCTGAGAAATAGGGCAGATCCACCCCAAGACTGGTGGCTAATCCCCCTTAGGATATATTAAACCAGCAACAAATGTAATTTTCTTTTTCACCACACTGGCTAACAAGAAGTCATAAAAGCAGTTTCCTTGGGCATTCTAGTTCTTATGTCACCACCAAAAATACTGGATTTAGAGATGAGTGGTTCTTTACAACCAGGCTCATCAAATAACAGGTTCTTCTGATCCCAAAGGACCAGCCACACACCTAGGTCTATATATAACTCAGATCTTACCCAAAAATCATGCTGATGCCAATCCCTTAGTAGCTAAAGGTTTATTCATAGAAAGAAAGAAAGAAAAGTGAGAGTTAACACTGGTTAAAAGAATCAAATGTGTACAGTAATTGCAAAGTTCTTGGTTCAGGCTTGTAGCAGTGATGGAATAAACTGCTGGCCTAATAAGTCTCTGGTGGCTTCCAAATCATTGGCAGGACCTCAGTCCATTGGTTAGAATGCTCCCATTAGGATAGTCCATAGTCCAGAGATTTGAGCAGAACAGAGGCAAAATTGAGGAGTTGCCAGGGCCTTTTATCTCTTCTGCGATGTGGAGGGAATCCCATTGTTCTTAGTGTGGAAAATTACAGCAACAAGATGGAGTTTGGAGTCACATGGGCAAGTCACATGTCCATGCATTTCACCTAGTCACAGCAGGAAATTCCATTGGGCATCACCCATGTTCCATTGTCAGTTAAATGTTCTTTCGATGGGCCACTTAACTTGAATAGTCCCTCCAAGACGTGCTGGCTAGCTACCTTGTGAGCGTTACCACAGGAGCAAACATTTGAAATCCAGATATTGAGCCAATACTTATAACTTCAAATACAAAAGTAATACATGTATACAGAAAGCATAATCATAACCAGCAAATCATAACCTTTTCACAGATATCTTACATGTCACATTTTGTACAGGATCCGTTGCAAATATACAATAGTGGTTGCAACAATGATCTCTATAGTCACATTTTAATCAGATAACGTCCCAGGGGGGGAGAAGTTAGCGTCTCCTCTCTGCCCATCCCCAGCCAATGAGGGCTCCGAGCAGGCCCAGCGTCCCGGCACTGCTGCCGATCTGTGCACGCTGTGGGGCTGCCCAGAAATTACCTAACACATTTTTTGGTGATTTTTCAAGACCCACCTGCCCTTGTGACACTGAAACAAACACACACAATTAAGGATTCACCCACCCCATAATGCATCCCTTTATTTATGGGCAGCCACTGTTCAGATGCTTTATTTTGAGATAAAGGAGCAGCAAAATTGCGGCCAACGCAGAGAGATCCCAGGGTGACGGAGGGAGTGGGGAGGACATGTGCACCTTGTCTGGAAGCCTCATTCGGATGAGTTTTGAAAAGCTAGCTAGTCATGGAAAGACCATTGTTCGGGAGCATATCCAAACAACTCCACAGCCATCTTCAAAGGCTGATTGCAGGCTACCTGCAATCTGGAAATTAACGGCTCTGCGAGCAGAAGATTGGCAGATTATACGCATCACACCAGGAAAGAACCACAGGAGAAACTGTTTGGTTTTGGGGCGAGATCGTGCAGATTTGAGTCTGATTAAAGCTTTACAACAGACGGTTCTTTATCTCTCCCAGCCTGACGCAAATTGCAGCTGTTTGAAAAGAACTTACTTAGCATTCAGCCATCGCCGAAAGGTTACGTTCGGCTATGGATTATTTATCAGTGTCTATACCTCAGTCACATATAAAACGACACATACAGCTAGTACGGTAGCATCTCATCTCTGGGAATGGACGTGATTCTGTATATAGCCCCCCCTACTGATTTATGACTCATCTGTCATTTGGATGAAAGCAAAGCAGCTCCATTTGGGAACTTCATTGACTGTTTCTTTTACCCAAGTCATAAGTCTATTATGCTAAGTAGCAAGCTGTTTATTCTACACGTAGTGGAACAGTGTGCACTCAACTTGACTAAAGTAATACTAGTTTTATTACTACCCCCAAACCATTCCTATTATCTCTCCGATCTGAGCGGGGCAATGTTTGTTCCAAGTTAAAAAACATATTTGATAGGAAAAGTGCTTTCAAATAATGCAGCGTAAACACATTTATATTTTCTTAGAGGCAGGTAGCACAGGCAGAAATATTACCTTCAAGAATCCCGGTGATCACTTAAGGTTTACTCTACCTGACAGCGCTGAATTTCATCATTGCAGCAAATAGGATTACTCATCATATAGTTAATCATAAGGCATAACAGCATGTTCCCAGTGAAATCCTGTTTTTCCACTGTTACCTCGGGCCTAATCTCATAAACACTTACGCATCATCGTAACTTTACTCACAACAATAGTCTCATTTAAATCAATGGAATTACTCACCTAAGTAAAATTGTTCAGGTACGCAAGTGTTTGCAGGCTCCAACCCTGGACTTGAGAAACACCAGTAGCATAAAAAATGTTATATTCCTGACAATGTGCTATACGGCTTTTAACCAACTGCCTTTAAAAATCCTCTGGAGGATAAATATGGTTGTGGCAAGTGAGCCCTGGTGGTGCTGTTATATAATCTTCCAGGTTCTTTTGCTTAGAGTGTGAGCAAATGTTCAGTCTTGGGAAGACATGCCATATGTTAGTTTTGTTATGTGAGGTTTTGTTCAGGGGCAGTGGTCTTTGGGGAGGGAGCCATATGACTAGCAGCTAGAGGTTGCCTTCTGCCTTGGTCTCTAATTGAAGGCAGTTTTGGGAGCAGAATTGTTCCAGGGAATATGACATGTGCTTGGCTGCAATTCCTGCAAGGACATATTGCTCTGCTTGCTGTTTGACCACCTCTGTTCCAGGACTGGTGTATAAATAAAGCAAGAGAGAGTCCTGTGGCACCTTTAAGACTAACAGATGTATTGGAGCATAAGCTTTCGTGGGTGAATCCGACGAAGTGGGCATTCACCCACGAAAGCTTTTGCTTCAATACATCTGTTAGTCTT
>NW_020699373.1:15866613-15896440 GCF_002925995.2 Terrapene triunguis | reverse complement strand
TGCTTTTTACAGATCCAGACTAACATGGCTACCCCTCTGATAAATAAAGCAAGTTATGCTTGGAATATACCCAGACTCCATGTCACTGATTTCTCCTCCACCAGGAAGCCATCCTGCAATGCCCCGGATGTCTGCTATGGCTCAACAGAGGGGCAACACTGGTGTCAGGAGAAGGGGTGTGTGACGGGGCAGAGCGGCCCCACACTGGTACAGCAGGGGTTAATCCTTCCTTCCTAGCAGAGGAAGCCACATCCCTGGGGCTCTGCTGGGCATGCTCCAACTGGAGAACAGGTATAAAAACCTGCAGAGCTGCTCAGTCTGGGCTGACCGCTGGAGGGGAAGGAGGCATGCCGCCAGCTCCCGAGGAGGGACAGCCTGCGCTCCAGGATCTGGAAGCCAGCCAAGCTGGGACGCGCCCCAACACCCAGACGGGGTATGTCACAGAGGGGGAACAGACCAGAGGACCCGGAGGTTATGGTAGGAAGTGACCCAGGGGAACTTTAGAGGAAAATGGTGTTAAAGCCACACAGAGGCTGGCGTGTTTCGGGCGGATCCCTGCCGAGCCGGTGGCAAGGGGAATTTGCCACTACCAGAGCCCTGGGTCGGTACCTGGTGGAGAGGGCAGGCCTGGGTCCTCCTACCCCCGGCACGGGAATCATATGGACTCTGGCCATTGGGCCACACTGCCCGAACATTTGGGGTGAGTTACCTGGATTCTGGTCGCTAGGCCGCACCACCCCACTTGCAAGGGGGATTGTATGGACTCTGGCCATTGGGCCACATTGCTCTGATGCTGCGACTGATTTAAATGGATGCTGGCCATTAGGGTACACTACCCAGACCAAAGGGCGATTGTGTGGAGGGAGGCTATTCGGCCGCATCGGGCCGCCCACAGAGAGGACAGCATGCAAACTTGGGAGTGGCAAGGGTCCGACACCCCACCCCTACCCCAAAGGGGCGGTGAGGTGCCAGGCCTGCCACAGGGTGACAATATTATTCAAGCTGATATATCTTTCATGTCTTCATTTCCCATGAATAGCAGGATTTTTCTGGCCTTGTGTGAGTGGGGAAAGTTCCGGCTTCCCTGAACATCAGAACTATCCCCAGGCTAGCAGTGCTGAGAAACCTAGGCAGGTACACCTAGGAACAGATGCTCCACCCTCTCCGCTAGGGTGTTGCAGTAATTGCGCTCTGTTCAGAGCCAGTCACATCCCCGAATGTAAATGTCTCCTTGTCCACCAGGGTCATTATTTCTGCCTTATTACAATGACACCTAGAGGCCATAACTGAGATCATGGTTGTGCTGGGTGCTGTACATGCACACAGCGAGAGACAGTCCCTGGAGAGGTTAGAGTCAGAATAGACAAGACAGGTGAAGAGTGAGAGGGGACACACCGATGCAGTGAAGCAGGTTCGTAGTGTTGCCACCTCTCAGGATTTTATTGCAAGGCTTTCTGTGAGTCCTGTGGCTACATAAGAATCGCAGCTTTCATTTTAAAAAGAAGAAAAGCTTCTGGCCTTTATGGGTATGGGGGGAAACCCAACAGCGTTACTCTTCACAGCTCAAAAACCAGAAGGCAGATCCAAAGAACTCAAACTATATACACCTCTACCCTGATATAACATGACCCGATATAACACGAATTCTGATAAAACGCGGTAAAGCAGTGCTCCGGGGGGGTGGGACTGCGCACTCCGGCGGATCAAAGCAAGTTCGATATAACGCAGTTTCACCTATAACGCGGTAAGATTTTTTGGCTCCCGAGGACAGCGTTATATCGAGGTAGAGGTGTACTTTTTATATCTCAAAAGTTTTAGGCCAATATTGTCATTTTGGTTGGCCTAACTTGGGACCTTTAAAAACTTGGGATTGCAAATACACGCTTAGTGACAAAACCTTGGGTCTAGAACCTGTTATCTTCACCCCATACACATAGAGAAATCAGATTAATAATGTAAATAGTCTTGCTGGAAGGCTGCAGTGTAACACTACCTTATTTCTTAGAATTCAGAACAACAACACATAAGAACCAAAAACAGAGAGGGACAAAGCAGGCTGCTCCCTAAGGCAGAGTGGTACAACTCACCCCACCCTGCTTTAAGCTGGCTCTCTTTAGCCTCACTTTGCACACATGCTTTGCTATAGCACTCCCTAGCCAGCCAGCATGACCAGGAATCCCATCGCCCGCCCCCACACACACACTTTTAAATGGAAAATTTGTCATTCCAACAGCATCCTCAATCCACTACTGCACCTACCTCTCCTGCCTCAAGTTCAAGCTGGGCAGCAAAGAGTTCTCCATCCTGTAGACATTGTTGTGATTCTGCACATTTTTCCTGTCCCAAATCAGAACAAAAAGTTGAAATCTCAAAATTTTTCACGAGACAAAAAACTGACAACTTTTCAGTTTGGGTCAATCGCAATGTTTTGTTGGGATCATTTTGAAACATTTCACTTTGATTTTGACAATTTTGTATTTATTTGTGTCTTTAAGGGTTTTTTATTCTGATCAGCCGAAATTTCAAAACAAAAAGGGGTTTGGAACTGTTGCATTTCCGAATTGTTGCGAGATTCCATTTGGATATTCGTCTCTCCCCTTTGTTTTCTAGTGGGAAAATGTGTCAGTCCCAACCCTTCCCTGTGAAAAGCTCCGGTTTTCAGGAATCCTCATTCTTCAGCCACAAAAGTAGCGTTGCAACGGAAAAAGCCCTACCCTGTTGGTAATTGCATGCAAAGCGGTGAGAGAGCGTCAGCTGCTCAAACCTGCAGCCAGCTGCTAATACAACAGCATAAAGCCTATATCTGTGCATGGAGCTAGATTTCCCTTCCATTACTAGATTGCTTTGAGCAGGGGGTTGGATTAGATGACCTCCTGAGGTCCCTTCCAACCCTGAGATTCTATTCTATGAGTCTATGGACGTGTGTTATGATTTTGTTTTATATGTAACCATTTGTTTCCAATAAGCTCACTCGCTATCACTTGACTCTCTGTTCTTTGATAATAAACTTGTTCTTGTTTCCACGGAGCCCTGGGAGGAAGCGCTCGTGTTGCCAGAGGCTGATGGATCTAGGGAGCTGATCCACAGCTGGCCCAAACAAGACTTCCACATGCTAAGGGCAAGAGGTAGCGAGGTGCCTCAAACCCCTGGGTACTCCTGGGAAGCATCATAACACCCCAGTAGCCTGTGGAAGAAAAGCGTCACAGTAGAAGACAGGGGTACCGTGCTGTAACCAAGTGCTGCAGGGATGCATGGCCTTTCTTGTTAACCTGACACATGTTCGCCCTGATTTCCATAGCAAATATAGTGCCCCTTTCTGACGCTGGTCTGTAAAATGAGCACTGTAGTTTCAGCAGCTAGCGTCTGATTGTATCTTTCCTACCCTCATTACATGCCCGTGGTCTCCTCAATGTGGATCATAAATAGCTGGTGGTGGATCTGTTTCCTTGGGTATTATTGTTTTTATTTGGTAATTATCCGGGGAAATGGTGAGACGGGCCAAAACCGAAATGCTGGATCCATAAATTCTCATGGGTGGAGTTGTTAGAATGGAAGAAGGCTCCAGTGGTTAGAGCACTTGCCTGAGAACTTGGAGATCAGAGGCTCAGTTCTTTGCTCTGCCCTTGACTTCCTGCGTCAGTTTGGACAAATCACTCGATTTGTACTCAGCACAGTTCAGCCATGCTGCATGGCTACACTGCTATTTATACGCACACTAGCTTGATGAGAGCTAACACGAGTGTGTGAATATGAGCAGGGGAATCGCAGCCATAGCTCACAGTGTAGATGTAACCTTAGTCTGGCTGTGCCTCAATTTACCATCTGTACAATGGGGATAACAAAGCACCGCCCTACCTCGCAGGGACATTGTGAGGATAAATACATGAAAGATTGTCCTCAGAAATGATGGTGACTCTTATCTGGGTCCAGAGCTTTGAACCCATCTTCCGTTCAGGCTGCAGAATCCTGTGCCATCGTCGGCTGGTGCCTTTCCACCCCAGAAGTGGCTGCATTTCAGCGACGCAGCACAGAAATGCAAGTATCTAAGAAATCTTGGGAGACCCCTGGAGTGAAAATGGAGCCCTGCAGAGGTACTGACGAGGTGGTTAACAGGACGCTAAAAAGATGTGAGGAACACAACCCCAGCAAGTGCACCTATGGTAGCATGGTCTAGTGGGTGGGCCATAGCCATGAGTGTCTGCTGACATAGGTTCCCTTCTCTGCTCTACCACTCACGTGCTGTGGGGCCTTGGGTCAGTTCCCTCCCAGCCTGCGTCTATGTAGACAGCAAGCTGATCACGGCAGGGGCTGGCTCTCATTGTGTCTTGGTTGGGGTCACGAGGTGCTACCACTGTATAAATAATAACACATCTTCAGCGCTTGAGCCTTTAGCTCTTAGCCAGAGGAGTGAAGGCAGCACACTGGTCTCCGAGGACTGGTCCAGTTCCTATTGAAAGACTCCCTTTGACTTCAGCGGGAGTTGGAGCAGGCCCATGGTTTGCTGGCGAAGGGCAGTGGGACCTTTTGGAAATAAAGGTGCTATCTCCGTAGGTCAGATGTTGTCGTCCCTATTTATTGTGCTCTCAGCACCGAGCCTTTTATGAGGATGAAATTCCTGCAGCTTCCCCAGGGAGCCATAGGATGGCAGATGGGAAATAAAACACGTATAGTCTGTAGGGCTGGTTCCCCTCTCACGTATCCTGGTGTAACTAAGGAGTAACTACCTGCCAATCCGTGGGGTCACCTGTGCGAGGCGAGAGCCTGGGGGAACGAACACACCCAAATAAATCTCTGGAAACATGAACTCTCCTTTTTACTCGACTGGTCTTTGATTCCGATCCAGCCCCAGCCTATAACAAGAGGTTTTAATATGCACATAAAAACCGGATCTGCTCGCGGAGAATTAGATGGAGAGGTTCACAGTAATTATTTGTATTAGCTTCACAGCACAGCTGATGTCTGCCTAATAACGACATGCTCCGGGCTCTAAAAATAGCCCACCTTTGAAAGGCTGCAAGGGAAACTGCCTGGTTTACAGCGTAAGCCTTGATTTGGGATAATCAGTCCCTGGAGTGCATTTCCCTGAGGATAGCGTGCTTACAAACACAAGCAGCTTCCACCACAGCTCTGACAGCCAGCAGCAGGCCAGGAAGAACGGTCCAGGCACTGGTCTAGCGTGTGGGAGACCTTGGGTCAACTCCTTGCTCTGCCGGGGGCTTCATGACCTTGGGCGAGTCACTTTGTCTTTAGTTCCCCACCTGTAGGGGGAGTAATGCCCTTCCTCACCTGGGTACGGCGAGGCTATGCTAAAGGGTGGGAAGTGCTTTGAGATCTGCTAATGGAAAGAGGACTCGGGGGTGGTTCAGCTGGGGCCCCCAAAGGGGATGGAGAGGGTGTCCGAGTGCCACGGAAAGGGTTGCGAGGCGGCTCTGCATGGTCTGTCCAGGACGTTTGTGTGTGGTGTTGCCTGCACGCCCTGTTCTGCCATGCATCTGCCCGTAAGGCAGGCGCAGCAAGCCAGATTACACCGTGCCCGTGAGCTCTGTGGTGCTTAAGCAGAGGGGGTTACATGCGCCTTGCAGCCAGCTCCTGTCTCAATCACCACTGCCCTGGCATCCGACTCCTGCTCCCCAGCTGACTGGGAACACGCAGTCCTCCCCTTGTTTGACACAGGCCATTCCTCTCCCATGCCCACTGCCCTGGGCTCTCTTCCGGGGAGTCCCCTACTTCAAAGCCATAAGCCCAGAACCCTTCCTGCCTTTGAGCTGTAGCTCTCCTGGCTAACGGGTAAGAACTGGGACACTTGGACCATCTGGGCATATCTGCCATAATCCGTTTCTGCCATTGCAGGGGCCCTGGGCCCTGGTGCCGCTCAGCCCGGCCTGTTTTCTGCCAATGGCACATAGTAGTGTAGTCACTGGAGGGCTGTAATTCTGGGGGTCGGGCTAGGTGTGGAGGAGGCCGGTGATGGCTAGTGGCCTGCACCAGACGGGAAGTCAGACTAGATGATCTGGTGGGCCTGTGGTGGGACAGATCCCCATGCCACTCGGGAAGGGGTTAAAGAGCTCCTCCGGGCACAGTCAGCTCCAACCGGAGCACCTGTGAGATCCGTCAGCCTGGAGATGGGTGGGGCCTTAAAAGGGGAGATGCCTGCTCAGCGCAGGGCAGCACTCTGAGGGAGCGGGACGGCATCTCGGAGTTCCTCGGCCCCTGGAAGCAGGGACTGCTGGCCCGGGAAACAGCTTGAGAGCGTCGGCTGCCCAGGTCCACTCAGGAAGGAGAAGGGCCAGTACTTTTCCCTGTGGCTTCTTGGAGGCCAAGGACTCCGCTTTTGGTGGGCAGCAGAACCCCACTGACTCTTTGGCTTGCACGGCTTTGATTCCTCCGCAAGGGGGCAGACAAGAGCAGCGCCCATCCTCTCCCTATGGGGGCTTTAGAGAGGTATAGCCTACCACAGGTCCCTTCTGCCCTTAAACTCTGTGACTAAACTCACAGTGTAGGCAATGGATGAATCTGGTCTGGACCACATGGCAATGGGCCATCTCAGAAGAAGGCTGGATGGGCGAGAGTTTGTCCAGAGAGCATGTGCCATTATTGCTGTATCAAAGCCCCTGACAGCCAAGGACCTAGAGATCCTAGCACACAAAGGAATCATAGAATCATAGAATATCCGGGTTGGAAGGGACCTCAGGAGGTCATCTAGTCCAACCCCCTGCTCAAAGCAGGACCAACCCCAACTAAATCATCCCAGCCAGGGCTTTGTCAAGCTGGGCTTTAAAAACCTGTAAGGATGGAGATTCCATCACCTCCTTAGGTAACCCATTCCAGTGCTTCACCACCCTCCTAGTGAAATAGTTTTTCCTCATATCCAACCTAGACCTCCCTCACTGCAACTTGAGACCATTACTCCTTGTTCTGTCATCTGCCACCACTGAGAACAGCTGAGCTCCATCCTCTTTGGAATCCCCCTTCAGATAGTTGAAGGCTGCTATCAAATCCCCCCTCATTCTTCTCTTCTGCAGACTAAACAAGCCCAGTTCCCTCAGCCTCTCCTCGTCAGTCATGTGCCCCAGCCCCCTAATCATTTTCGTTGCCCTCCACGGGACTCTCTCCAATTTGGCCACATCCTTTCTGTAGTGGGGGGCCCAATATTGGACACAGTAGTCCAGATGTGGCCTCGCCAGTGCCGAATAGAGGGGAATAATCACTTCCCTCGATCTGCTGGCAATGCCCCTACTAATGCAGCCCAATATGCCGTTAGCCTTCTTGGTAACAAGGGCACACTGGTGACTCATATCCAGCTTCTCATCCACTGTAATCCCCAGGTCCTTTTCTGCAGAACTGCCACTTAGTCAGTTGGTCCCTAGTCTGTAGCAGTGCATGGGATTCTTCCATCCTAAGTACAAGACTCTGCACTTGTCCTTGTTGAACTTCATCAGATTTCTTTTGTGCCAATCCTCCAATTTGTCTAAGTCACTCTGGACCCTATCCCTACCCTCCAGCTTATCTACCTCTCCCCCCAGCTTAGTGTCATCTGCGAACTTGCTGAGGGTGCAATCCATCCCATCATCCAGATCATTAATAAAAAGATGTTGAACAAAACTGGCTGCAGGACCGACCCCTGGACCACTCCGCTTGATACCAGCTGCCAACTAGACATCGAGCCGTTGATCACTACCTGTTGATCCCGACAATCTAGCCAGCTTTCTATCCACCTTGTAGTCCATTCATCCAATCCATACTTTTTTAACTTGCTGGCAAGAATACTGTGACAAGACCGTATCAAAAGCTTTGCTAAAGTCAAGATATATCACATCCACTGCTTTCCCCATATCCACAGAGCCAGTTATCTCAGCATAGAAGGCAATCAGGTTGATCAGGCATGACATGCCCTTGGTGAATCCATGTTGACTGTTCCTGATCATCTTCCTCTCCTCCAAGTGCTTCAAAATGGTTTCCTTGAGGACCTACTCCATGATTTTTCCAGGGACTGAGGTGAGGCTAACTGGTCTGTAGTTCCCCGGGTTCTCCTTCTTCCCTTTTTTAAAGATGGGCACGATATTTGCCTTTTTCCAATCGTCCGGGACCTCCCCCAATTGCCATGAGTTTTCAAAGATAATGGCCAATGGCTCTGCAATCACATCAGCCAACTCCCTCAGCACCCTCGGATGCATTAGATCTGGCCCCATGGGCTTGTGCATGTCCAGCTTTTCTAAATAGTCCTTAACCTGTTCTTTTACCACTGAGGGCTGCTCACCTCCTCCCCATACTGTGTTGCCCAGGACAGCAGTCTGGGAGCTGACCTTATCTGTGAAGACAGAGGCAAAAAAAGCAATTTTTTTGGTTAATGCGTCTGGTGTAATAGTCCCTTTCCAACCTCTTTGCTTGCAGACAGTAGCAAAGGAAGGTGCTGCTGGGAAAGGGAAAAAGGAAGAAGAAAGGCTCAATTGTGTCAACAAGACATGTTCATTTGAATGTATTAGAGGTTGTCATTCTGCACACGCAAGTGCAGCGATCCCTAAAGTGCTGTGTGTCTCTCTGGAGACATGGCTTAAGTGCTCTCGCTTTCAAACCAACATGACTCACTGCCTCTAGGTGGGCAGAACGTTCCGGCAATAAGTGCTAATGTTGCATTCACAGTCGGGAGACACGGAGCTGAAATCAAGCAGCTTCTCGAGCTGGCCGGGCGAGGCACTGCTAACCCGCCAGCCTCAACAGGAATAGCTCTCCGTGCCTAAACGATCCCGGCGGGGTGTCTGGTGTACTGGGAACGTCGTGGGATAAATGTCGGGCACTCCAGAGCACTATCTGGCTCCCATTTGAAGTCAAGGAGGAAATCTACATTTTCTTCAGCCAGGCAAAATCATGCTCCAAGTTTGTCACCTGAAATAACACCTGGTGCATAGACGATAATGTCTAGCAAAAGACTAAGGAGGGGGAAAAGGGTCCCCATTAAGTGGGGGTTCCTGGAATATGTCAGAATGCAGAGGCAACAGTAGCTAATGACAGGCAGAATCAGGACAGGTGGCCACATGCAGAGACCATTGCCAAAAGCAGGGTTTGAACCCTGGCCCTTTCATGCCAAAAACATAGGTCTTTAACAACTGAGCCGTCCTTACCTGGGGGAGCCCTGGCCTGCATAGTCTCTGGAGCCAGCCCCTAGCGGGCGACACCAGACCGGTGTGTTACACTAACAAACAAAGGCCACCCAGTAACCTAACGTCTTGAAGAAGGGAGATGTTCCAGCCACAGCAACAATGTACTGCGCTGGGACAAGCCAACCTCTCCCTTAAACCAACGCCAGCCTGAGAGGGAAGCCAGGCTGAGGGCAAGGGTCACGAGTCAAGGTGAGGCGACGCTTCAAATCCCTCCGCTTTCACGGCACGCCCACCACACTAGGCAGGGGTGAAAGTGAGCCGGTACGAACCCGCACCGGCCCAGACCCAGCCCACATTAAAGCGGCAGGGCTTTATCGTCGCTGCCCATCCCCCCCGTCGGCGGCCCTGCCGGGAGGGTCCATACTGACAGGGCCGCCAACAGGGGAGGCAAAAGGAGCAGGGACATTAAAGCACTTTAAGGATGATCCTTTGTTGCGGCAGCGCTTTAATGTCCCTGCCCCATTGCCCCCTCTCCCCCGCAGCCTCCGACAGGCGGGGGGGGGGCAAAGGGAGCAGTTGCCCTGGGGCCGGCGATTTAAAAGGGCCTGGGGCTCCGGACACTGCTGCCACTAGCGCAACAGCGGCGTCCGGAGCCCCGGGCCCTTTAAATCAACACAGGAGCCCTGGGCGGCGCGGGCCAGGCAGCCTGAAAGCGCTGGTTGGGGGATGCTGACCCTCCCAGCCCCGCCCCTTCCGCCCGAGACCCCGCCCCTTCTGGGGGCCGGAGCCCCCCCCAGGCCCGTACCAGTAAGTGGCCTAACTTACTTTCACCCCTGACACTTGGTAAGCGGTTAATGACTGATCCAGCCTCAGGCGTGCTCTGTTCCAGACTGCATCTATACTTCACAGAAAAACCCGCACTGCCGCCTCTGAGGCTCAGGGTGCAGGGCTCAAAAAAAGTGTGAACATTCCTGCTTGGGCTCTGAAACTCCACCATCTCCGAGCTCCAGCCAAAACGGGAATGTCCACGCTGCCATTTTGAGCCCAAGCCCTGCAAGCCCAAGTCAATTGACCTGGGTTCTGAGACTTAGGTTTTTCTGAGCGGTGTAGAGGGACGCGTAAAGCAGTCCAGGGACCTGGGCAATGGGACTGGAGTTCTTCTAACCCTGACTTGTGTTGTGTTGTCTTGGGCAAGTCACTTATTATCTCTGTCTCCATTTCCCTGTCTCTAACATGGTGACGATCGCGCCTGCTTTCTCTCCAACAGGGGCTCTCTTTATTTAGTTAATGTTGCCACAGCACTTTGAAATCTCAAATGCTAAATATTATTCCGATGCTACCTGCTGCTCATGGCCTGCAGTTGCATTCCACAACTATGCGGCCCACTGACTAACACTTACAGAAGAATCCGTTTCGTTTTGAATCACAGCCCTGCTATCAATTCCAACTGTGTTGGCAGTAGCTGGAATTGGGACGTGCCTACAGTGTAGTTGTGAACTGGCAAACTCCAGAGCTCTCTGCATAAGTTAATTACCACAGACCTGCGGAATGGCTGCTAGACACTGTGTATTGTATTCATCTGCCACTGGGTTTCGCTGCCTGCAAAAACAACATGTTTAAGCTCTAATAAAAGAAAAACAAATCACTAGCCCACATCCCTTTCGGGTGCAGTGGGGACGAGGGAGTAACTTCTCTTTTGTCCCTGTCACAGCTTGTCCCTTGCTGGTCTTTTAACAGTTAGTTGAAATTCAATTAAAAAATGGCCACCTGGGTGCTTTTAGGGTAGGACCAGGGAGCACGGCTAAGTTCTGCTCCTACTCCACCCTCACCCCCAGCATTGCCCCTTAGGAGAAGCAGGCAAGCCTTTTTAATCTCCTGGTGGGTCCTAATTGGCTACTGCCTCCTTCTGGCCCTTCTGGCCACTGGAGGAACAAGCCTTGTTGGTTCTTCTGGTATCAGAGCCTGAGTGGCCTCTCTAGGCAGTGCGCAGAGGTCTAAACTCACTGCCTCTTTCCCAGTGACACGTTTCCTTTGGGCAGGTGTGTCAGGGCAGCACCTTGTCACATGTCCAGTCACAACTGAAAGCTTTCTTTTCTTATTGGCTTGCTAGGCCCATCAGAGAAGGCATATGAGAGAGTAAACTATGGGGGTTTCAATACAGGGGGAACCCAATCCTTGGGATACATAATGTTCACACCCATGGAAGCCAATCTTGCCTTTGGGAAATAGAGGATTCCAATGTTCCTGGAGTAGCTTGGAATGTTTTGTGATCCAGTCACCATCAGAGAAGACCCCCAAAAACAAAGTGAGTGGAAACCTTTTGAAAATAGCCATCTGGTATATATTTGTCAACTGTCTTCATGTACCGCTTCAAAACATATGCATCTTTGGCAGCAGTAATTTTAAATAAAAGCAAATTGGTTGTAGCCCTTTGTGATTCCCTCTATTAATGGAGAGAACAACACGTGTCCTTTCCTTAGGGGAGGCTGCAGATTGTTACAGGTGAACTTGAATTCCCAGCCAGATTGATATTTTTGGCTTGTGAATCATATATTCTAGCAGTTTCTATATCTGTATATGTAGATTATTCCTCCCCCAGGGTCATCTTCCATGTTTTTCTAGTTCTGCTGGTGCGTCAGACAGCTCCGAACCCATCTACCAGGAAAGACCTCGGTTCAATAAGCAACTTTGCAGTGACCACTTAGCCGACATCCAAATGACCACTTTCACTTTCATTCCCTGGGCTTCGGAGTTCCTGCAAATAACAAATAGAAATGAGCTGAGGGCTATCCTCAGAACGAAAAGCATTTCAGATAATCCTTTCACAGCCACCTAATGCATTCTGTTAGCATTGGCGTTGCTTTCACATGCAGCGCGGCTAGGGTTTAATAGCAAAGACGGGCCATGGATGTTTTGAGGACTTATGGAGATAGCCCCTTCCCCCTTGCATGTATTTTAAAAATAGAATAAGGCAAATAATTACAATGGTTGTGATCCGGCCCTGTACACCAGCCACAGTCTCGGTTTGTAATTCTGTTGATATTTTCTAATAGCAATTGTGATAGACTACGATTGCTCAGAAGGCTTTCATTATCTATTTAATTTCCATGTTCCCTTACTCTTTATGAGACCAGAGACCTGCATTTGCAACTAAGTGGAAAGTGCCAAACTTGAACCGAACAAGGTGAAGTGGCTCGGAATGTTGCAAACAATTCTGTTGAATTCAGGTATTGAGTACAAGACAAATGTTAATTGTGCATGAACTAATGACTTGTCCACACTACAGAACTGTGATGCATTAATAATAACCGTGTCATTTGAGCGTCAAACCAGCCCCAATGTGGATGCAGTTATTGCGGTATAGCTCATGCTGGTTTAGGAAGCAGAATAAGCTACAAAATATAAGACACCTATATACTGGGCGACAGGTTTCAGAGTAGTAGCCATGTTAGTCTGTATCAGCAAAAACAAGGAGGAGTCCTTGTGGCACCTTAGAGACTAACAAATTTATTTGGGCATTAGCTTTCGTGGGCTAAAACCCACTTCATCAGATGCATAAAGTGAAAAATACAGGAGCAGGTACAAATACATGAAAGGATGGGGTTGCTTTACCAAGTGTAAAGTCAGTCTAACGGGATAAATCAATTAACAGCAGGATATCAAGGGAGGAAAAATGACTTTTGAAGTGGTAAGAGAGTGGCCAATTATTTATTCTTTTGTGTAGAGACTGTCCAGTTTGGCCAATGTCCATGGCAGAGGGGCATTGCTGGCACACGGTGGCATATATCACATTGGTAGATGGGCAGGTGAACGAGCCCCGGATGGTGTGGCTGATGTGGTTAGCTCCTATGATGGTGTCCCTTGACAGTCTCTATGCAAAAGAATAAATGGACACAAATCTGACATTAAGAATCATAACATTCAAAAACCAGTAGTCACTCAATAATAGACCTAAAAGTGGTAATTCATCAACAAAAAAACTTCAAAAACAGACTCCAACGTGAAGCTGCAGAACTGGAATTAATTTGCAAACTTGATACCATCAGATTAGGCCTGAATAAAGTCTGGGAGTGGTTGGGTCATTACAAAACCTAAACTTAATTTCCCCAATACTAATTTCTCCCTACTGTTACTCACACCTTCTTGTCAACTGTCTGTAATGGGCCACTCTCATTACCACTTCAAAAGTTATTTTTCCTCCCTTGATATCCTGCTGTTAATTGATTTATCTCATTAGACTGACCTCACACTTGGTAAAGCACCCCCCATCCTTTCATGTATTTATACCTGCTCCTGTATTTTTCACTTCATGCATCTGATGAAGTGGGTTCTAGCCCACAAAAGCTTATGCCCAAATAAATGTGTTAGTCTCTAAGGTGCCACAAGGACTCCGCGTTGTTTTTGCTTAATACTGGGGTAACTGCCAGATTCTCTCTGAATCTATTTGAAATGCACTAGGATTCACAAGGGGAGGAATCCATTAGGGTGAATCAATGAAGTTTTAAGGCAGTAGAAGGAGCCAGTAATTCCCACACTTAGAACAAAGGATAAAAGACAAAAAATAGACAAGGAGGTTTTCAAGGACACAAAGGCCACTCAAGCGCTTAGAAGTCCACATGAAAGAGCCCCAAAAACCTAGGACTGAGCTTGGACCTGGTTGAGAGATTCAGTACATGGGGAAGTGGAAAAAAGAGAGGCCCCTAGAGACAGTGAAGCGTCACCTCACCATTCTCATGGAACACCAAATCCACGCACCCAGCCCCAGCTGTCATCAGTCACTCCCTGCTAGGAGACTTGCATACTACAAGTGCTTACCAACCCCTCTAAGGCAGAGGCCTGTTGGAAGGGTTTTCCTCTTCCTCCAACCAATGGGAGGGTCTCTTGAGAAAAGCCACAAGGGAGAAGCTGGAAGCTTGACTGTCCTTGAAAAGCCAAAGAATTCTGCTTTCCAAAGAGGCTATGGAGCAGACTATGGAGCAGCAAATTGTCTGTGGCGTCTGCTCTTCCAAATGTCTGTGAATGGCTCTACTGGGTCTCAGCCAGGAAAGCAAAATCTCCAGTAACAAGAGTAATTCTTTCCTTTCTTCCTTCACAAAGGGGTGGAAGAATTTGCAGGAAATCTTTGTGTCATTTTGCTGGAGTAGCAAGCTGCGGGCAAAAGGCATATGGCCAGGGTAGCCAGGACTGGCCAGATGAAATTTAGTCATCTGGTCTACCCACAGAGTGACAAAGGCTTTGCAGTGTGGTTGGGCCCCTTGCTAGGAAAGACGATTGCCCTTTCTGTCCTAATTCAGGATGCCCACAATTTACCCCAACAAATGTGCCTGAAATTAGGAGATTTGGCTTGGAAATAGAAAGCAAATGGAGAGATTCATGAGAGATCTGCTTGATTTTTGATGGGACATGTAGCTTCTTCAGCCCAGTCAAGAAATCTGGCATCAAAATATTTGCTGACATGGCCAAAAAGACCAAATTTAAGTTTGGCAAGGGAGAGACAATCACAGCAGCTGTCTGTCCAGAAATTGTTTTCTGCAGATCCCTGTCCTGAGCAAGATGGAGGGATGATGTTTCAATGGTAACTATTCTTAGTCACCCAGTAGGACCTGTGCCTATGTCCCTCTTCCATGCCGATGGAACAATGAGAAGAGCAGACAAAGCTGAATTCAGGCATCAGCTGGAAGCTCAAACTGAGCCATGAGCTAAGAGCATGCAACAAAGAAACCACAGTGTTCATGAGAGAGGCAATGACTGGAGACCAATTCCACACATTTGCTGAACTAGCTGCTGAGTACTCGAGGCAGGTGCTAAAAGGATTTGACAATGCTAATTCTGTAACTGAAGTCTTTGACAGATCAGATAATAGTAACTCTGTGAAAACCGCAGATAGACAGCCCTGGAGAGATCTAAGGTTGGATGCAAGAAATCCCAGGTGATTGGTGGATGCCCTGTGCCTCCATGGAAAAAGTTTCTAAACATGGCATCCAGCAAGCAGTCACTTGTAAAATTCCTCTGAGTATATGGTTCAAAATGCACCTGCGAGTATATGAGCACATCCAACACAAACACCCCTTCTTGCAGGAGGCTTTTCCAATGGTGAAGTAGCAAAGTCCATCACCAGTAGAGGTGCTGAAGAAACCCACAACTTGTACAGCACCCAAGAGGAAGCGGACCTAAGGGAGCGTCTGCATGGTGTATGTGCCAATCTGGCTCTTGGGTCTCTTGGAGTCAAAGAAACCATAGCAATTAGGTCACCTGATACAGATGTTTTGATCCTTGCTGTTTGCTGTTTTCCAAAAATGGAACAATGGATAACACGTGGATTGAAACAGGCACCGTTACCAGCACAACTGACAAGCATGGCTTTATACCTGTGCATGCAATTTGTGACGCACTCCCTCCTGACTTCTGCAACATACCTCGAGCTGTGCTTGCGTTAACAGGATGTGACTCTGTGTCATCCCTATTTAGTACTGGAGAAAAATCTGTGTCTAATGTTGTCAAAGCAAAGGGAGCGTATCGTGTCAGCGATCTTGCCAAATTGGGAGAGAGAGATGGCCAAGCCACAATTTGTGCGGCAAGGAGGCTGGATGACCAGAAAGCAAAGGAGGCCCACAGAAATTGTTTGTGCCTCAATCTAGCCATCCTAAAGGACAAGTCACTGGCCAAACTCCCACCATGTGAGGACAGTTTTGAAGAGCGTGTTGAAGGAGCATCTTGGCGAGCAAAGATTTGGATGTCTTCGTACATAGGTAAACCCAGATATTGGATCACCATTGCAGCGTGGATGGAAAAATGTGGCTGATGAACTACGTCCAGTATTCTTCAAAGGCCCGGTGGCATCTCAGCTACTACGAGACCTTATCTGTGCTTGTTCCAGCAGGGGTTGCTGTATAATCAACTGTGTCTGTAGTCAGAACAACCTTC
This sequence comes from Terrapene triunguis, assembly GCF_002925995.2. Taxonomy (NCBI): domain Eukaryota; kingdom Metazoa; phylum Chordata; order Testudines; family Emydidae; genus Terrapene; species Terrapene triunguis. Next base: position 15,880,418 of record NW_020699373.1, on the reverse strand, counting down.
CCTGCCCAGAACTGCGTACATGCCAAAGCAATGAAGACTGTGGTAACCCAGGCAGTCTCTACAGAGCTCATAATGATGACGCAGATGATGATAAGGACGTTGACTAGAAATGTCACCAGCACTGTTACATTTCAATGATGCCTGGCCACATGTATTATTAGGTTTTGTTTCACTCTTTCCATCAGCAGTCCTCGACCGCTGCAGCCCATGTGACATCCTCAGGGCCATACAGGTAGTATGCATCTTGTGTGGAGCCGCCCACACACAGAGCTGCATATGCAGCCCACAATGGCTTGCGAATCACTGCTTTAGATTGCTGTGATGCTTTGGGGTCACAAAGACATGCAAATGTATGTCTTGAAATAACATCGTGTCATTAAACTAACAGAAACAAATGCAAATATTTCAAAGTGGTCATTTTACCGCGTCGATGGGATCGTTTGTCCCCATTTCTATGGTAACGGCACCACTTAACAGCTCCAGATCCTACCTCCTCTTAAAGCACACGGAATCAGCTTGCCAATGCTGTGTTTAGAGATGGTACGTGGAGTCGACCATATCAGTGGTGTCTGCCCCTCACCTACCTGCTCAGCTGCACTGGCCAGCACATTGGAGGAGGAGAAACAAGGCTCCACTCCTCCCCCCCAGTCTACCCCCTCCCTGCCCACCCACATGGGAGCGGGGGTAGTGACTCACTGCCAGCTGCCCTCCCATTTGCACTGCTCTCCCTAAGAGAGTGCCTTCTATCCCCTTAACGCCATGCACACAAGGGCAGGCCGGTTTACCACCGAGCCCTGCGTGCCTTGCAACTGCAATTCCTGCTGCCTGCCTAGTACTTTGTCCTGTAGCTAAAATCTCAGCTTTGATTCGGGGGAGATTTTGTTGCCTCGTTTTTCTTCTGCATCTTCTTTGTTTTCGTAGGCTGAGACGTGTCAGTGACTCTGTTTCTCTTGACCAGAAGACATTGACATGCAAGAGAGACAGGTTTGTTCCCTCTCTCTCTGCCCGCTCTCTAGCACCCAGCCCCTCGCTCCCAGATCTGTCACTATGGGCCTATTATATTTGCATTTCATCCACTGAAACAAAACCCTTATGGATTCCGCCCCATATATTCCAAATGCTGCCTATTAGGTACTAGCTTTGCCTGATATATATTGTAGGCTTTGCCGTCCTATAAAGCAATCGGCTTGTGCCTATGGTAGTAAATGAAAGTCAAATTGTGCAGTAGCTTGTAAAATATCCAGTGCAGCTTTAAATCCAGCATATGTCAACTGCAGAGCAAGTGCTAGACTCAAATCCCAAGGCTCTGCTTGATATTCAGCCCCAGTCTATTCCTCCTACCGAATATTAAAGCCACTGGTAACTGTATAAGGAGCGGTACGGAGAACATCATTTGGGTGCTGTCATCCATAGCACAAGATCCCCTCTGACCCAGCGTTACCGTCATACTGTCTTGTGATACATGGGGTGGGGAGGGGGGAAGTAGCTCCCTTTGGTGGACACCCAGCCAGCCAGTTAGCTGTAAAATCCCTCTTGGTCTGTTCTCTCCTTGCTTTACCTGTAAAGGGTTAACAAGCCCACAGGTAAAGGAAGGGAGTGGGCACCTGACCAAAAGAGCCAATGGGAAGGTAGAACTTTTTAAAATTGGGAAAAAAACTTTCCCTCTCTGTGTTGTTCTCTGGGCTGCAGGGACACAGAGCAGTAATGCTGTAACCAGCTTTAAGCCCAGTATGATTATAGATTATCAATTCATACCTCGAACCTACTGATCTGGAGCCTCAGATAGGTAAGTAAAATTAGGGAATGTCTAAAAAGACGCAATTAGGGTCATTTATTTTATTTCTTACCGGCTTATGGACTCCTCTGTGCTAACCCCAGATGCTTTTGTTTGCTTGTAACCTTTAAGCTGAACCCCCAAGAGCTATTTTGGGTGCTTGATTTTTGGAATTGCTCTTTTAAAATCGAGCAAAAGCCTAAGTTCCAGATGTATATTTTTTCTTTTTGTTTTTAATAAAATTTACCTTATTTAAGAACAGGATTTGGATTGTTGTGTCCTAAAAGGTTTGTGCCTATGCTGTTTGATTATGTGGGGGAGGTATAGCTCAGTGGTTTGAGCATTGGTCTGCTAAACCCAGGGTTGTGAGTTCAATCCTTGAGGGGGCCATTTAGGGATTGGGGGCACAAATCAGTACTTGGTCCTACTAGTGAAGGCAGGGGGCTGGACTTGATGACCTTTCGGGGTCCCTTCCAGTTCTATGAGATAGGTATATCTCTATATTAAAATTAGCTGGTGGCAACAGCTAATTTCCTTTGTTTTCTTTCTCAGCTCTTCCCCGGAGGGGGGGTGAAAGGGCTTGAGGGTCCCCACAGGGAGGAATTCCCAAGTGCTCCTTCCTGGGTAAAAGGGGGTTTTTTTTTGCATTTGGGTGGTGGCAGCGTTTACCAAGCCAAGGTCCGAGAAAAGCTGTAACCTGGGGAGTTTAATACAAGCCTGGAGTGGCCAGTATTCATGTTTAGAATCCTTGCGGGGCCCCCCCCTTCTGCGCTCGGAGTGACAGAGTGGGGATTCAGCCTTGATATGCCTTCCTTCCTCTTCCGCAGTCGACAGGTGGACTTCACCACCATTCATCTCTGCTGGTGAGGGTACCACTTCCTCACTGCTATGTGCTTTGAAATACAAGTCCTTGGTGTGACCCACCACTTGAGCCAATTGTTTCTAAAATAACCAGGTGAAATCCTGGCTCCATTGGAGTCAGTGGGGGGTTTGCCATTGACTTCAGGGCAACCAGGATGTCCCCCCATGTTTTGGACATAGGTTTTGTCCTCTTTGGAACATTTCCTCAGTATAACCTAGGGTGTGACTTTAAACCAATACAGTTGGGCGTGGGTGGGGGATCCCTATCCCAGTTAGCAAGGGTTTAAAGAGCTCCTCCTCTTCATCGGCAAAGCTTGTCAACCCAGGAGAGGGGTGGGTCCTTAGAAGGGAGCTCCTGGTGCATTTTGGGGTGGCACTCTGAAGCAGCAGGGCTGCAGGTCAGGGCTTCCCAGCCCCTGGCAGCAGGGGTTGCTGACTGGGGAACCTGCGTGAGAGGCGTGGCCACTCAGAAAGCAGAAGGCCCAGGTTCTTTTCTCTTTTTCTTTTCTTCCTGAATTAAGAACATAAGTGATCTCTCTTCTGCCATCCATCTCCACCCTCTGACAAACAGAGGCTAGGGACACCATTCCTTACCCATCCTGGCTAATAGCCATTAATGGACTTAACCTGCATGCATTTATCTAGTTCTCTTTTAAACCCTGGTATAGTCCTAGCCTTCACAACCTCCTCAGGCAAGGAGTTCCACAGGTTGACTGTGTGCTGTGTGAAGAAGAACTTCCTTTTATTTGTTTTAAACCTGCTGCCCATTAATTTCATTTGGTGGCCCCTAGTTCTTGTATTATGGGAACAAGTAAATAACTTTTCCGTATTCACTTTCTCCACACCACTCATGATTTTATAGATCTCTATCCTATCCCCCTTAGTCTCCTTTTTTCCAAGCTGAAAAGTCCTAGCCTCTTTAATCTCTCCTCATATGGGACCCGTTCCAAACCCCTAATCATTTTAGTTGTCCTTCTCTGAACCTTTTCTAATGCCAGTAGATCTTTTTTGAGATGAGGAGACCACATCTGTACGCTGCGAAAGCATCCTGACTTTTGCGTCTGGACTCCCCCACCCCCAACTCCTCATACGGGGGTGGATGACTGTGTTCTGGACTCCAAACCAAGGGCAGTACCTACCTTCTCCCCAAGGGGCTGCCAGAGAGGTATAACCTACTACTGAGTTATACTGGTACAGTCTGCCCCACCCCACCCACAGCCTTGTTTTGGTTTGTCTTATGGCCATTGACAGCAGTAGGAATTGAGTGTCCGGATTCACTAGGAGACTTTGGAAATCTCAGCCAGAGTTGTTGTTATTCATTAGAGACCCCTTGATATCTAACCGGAACCCTGTAGAGCTATGTGACAGCTTAGCTCCACATGTTTAGGTACCTACATGGCCCTCCCATCCGTGGAGTGCCTCAGCATCACACTTCTTAACAGATTTCATCCTCACAGCTCCCCTGTAAGCATCATTTTACAGAGGGGAAACTGAGGCATGGGGTAGTTATGTGACTTACCCCAGATCACCTAGAGAGCATGGAGTAAGCCAGAAAGTGAACCCAGTTTCCTTCCAGCATCCTACCCACCAGCCCCTCCTTCTGGCCAATGGGGTAAAGCATGGGGCTCACATGGGGCCCGATCCTTTATTCTTCATTCACTCCAACCTCCCAGGCCAATTTTGAGCGTGCAATGAATTTAGGACCAAGCCCCCTGCATAGGGCGACAGAAGTAGGTAGATAAATGGCCATTACCCCCTCCTCAATCCCTTGTTCATTCTGTGACAATGCTTATTAATGTATATGCTTGGCCAGACGGGATCTAACAATACCCAGGGCCTGATGCATTAACTGTATGGCTTCTTCTGCTTTCTAATCTGTTGTCCTGCTATTTAAAATCCTTGCTAAACGCTCCCCAGAAATCTCAGAACATTTCACCGCTCTATTTGCTTTTCTCCCAGAGCCTTAGCCCACTGTATTATATATTATTATTACCATTATATATTATTCAGAATGCTGCATCTCTATCGCCCCCACATGACCAGACTAGGTAACACCAACACAGCTGGCCCAGTATTCCTCTCCTACCAGCTCCAGACTGTGCCCTGGGCAGGTTATTCTAGCCCTGCGGCGGCCATTCTGCTAGGAACTGCAGTGGAGTTGAAAGTCTATGGCCATTTACAGGAGAGCACCAAACAGCTCTCCTGGGCCTTTACAAGTGTCACTGAACGGCAGCCTCCTCTGGGGTGGGAGAAGCAGGAACCACACTACACAATGGGGTGGGGAGGCATGAAGAGGTGTATACCCCACACAAACCCTGCGCAGGTCCAAGTGGGCCAGTTAACCACATATGCTGCACCTGGAGAGGAGCCAGCCTTGATCGGGCCTAATTGCAGATGAAGCCCAGATGGGGAAGGAGCTGGGCTAGGAGTATAAAGCCAAGAAGAGAGACCAGGAGGAGGCTATGGGGAAGGGGCTTGGGGTCACTCTGTAGAGGGAAGGGGAGTTGGTCAGGCACAAGGAGGAAGCCTGGGAGTATGGCAGGAGATTGTGAGGGATGAAGTAGCCACAGGGAGCAGAAGAGGCTTGGAGAAAGGGGTAAACAGTGAGGTGGCAAAGTTTGCAGATGATACTAAACTGCTCAAGATAGTTAAGACCAAAGCAGACTGTGGAGAACTTCAAAAAGATCACAAAAAACTAAATGATTGGGCAACAAAATGGCAAATGAAATTTAATGTGGATAAATATAAAGTAATGCACATTGGAAAAAATAACCCCAACTATACATACAATATGATGGGGGCTAATTTAGCTACAACTAATCAGGAAAGAAATCTTGGAGTTAGTGTGGATAGTTCTTTGAAGACATCCACACAGTGTGCAGCAGCAGTCAAAAAAGCAAACAGGATGTTGGGAATCATTCAAAAAGGGATGGAGAATAAGACGGAGAGTATCTTATTGCCCTTATATAAATCCATGGTATGCTCACATCTTGAATACTGCGTACAGATATGGTCTCCTCATCTCAAAAAAGATATACTGGCATTAGAAAGGGTTCAGAGAAGGGCAACTAAAATGATTAGGGGTTTGGAATGGGTCCCATATAAGGAGAGATTAAAGAGGCTAGGACTTCAGCTTGGCAAAGAGGAGACTAAAGGGGATATGATAGAGGTATATAAAATCATGAGTGGTGTGGAGAAAGTGAATAAGGAAAAGTTATTTACTTGTTCCCATAATATAAGAACTAGGGGCCACCAAATGAAATTAATGGGCAGCAGGTTTAAAACAAATAAAAGGAAGTTCTTCACACAGCGCACAGTCAACCTGTGGAACTCCTTGCCTGAGGCGGTTGTGAAGGCTAGGACTATACCAGGGTTTAAAAGAGAACTAGATAAATTCATGGAGGTTAAGTCCATTAATGGCTATTAGCCAGGATGAGTAAGGAATAGTGTCCCTAGCCTCTGTTTGTCAGAGGGTGGAGATGGATGGCAGGAGAGAGATCACTTGATCATTACCTGTTGGGTTCACTCCCTCTGGGGCACCTGGCATTGGCCACTGTTGGTAGACAGGATACTGGGCTAGATGGACCTTTGATCTGACCCAGTATGGCTGTTCTTATGAGTGGTAAATCCAGAGAGAGACCAGGAAATAGAGAGGTGGGGAAGGAACCAGGCAAAACAGGAACTGAGGCTGAGCAGTCCTGGCTTGCTAGTCAAAGGGTCTCTGGGCTGGAACCGGCAGTTGCAGGGAGGCCTGGGTTCCCCTAGCAGCCACTGAGAAGTGACATAGGACCTAGAGGTGGAATGAAGACTATCTGAAGAGGCATCCAGACAGCTGGTTCAGTGGGAGTTTAATGCTCTGGAAGGAGGGACTGTACAGTGACTTGGCCAGAGGGCTGAGGCATGGAGAGGGAGCACTTTGAGTTGCAAAGAGAGAGTGGGATGACAGAGTGAGCAATGAGCAACAGGGGGTGCCATACAGGGTGAAAGCTAATGCCCAGCCCCAAGGAGGGGCACCTGTGGTGAGCAGAGCCCTCTACAGGAGGGAAATCTTTTGACCAAGGCATTCAGGGTGAAATCTGACTATTCTAAAACATCCCTTGTGTTAAACGTGTAGAAGGGCCGGTTCCCTTCGGCAGGTGCAATTTTCACCCTGTTCTGCACCTGGCGTAGAATTGCAATTTGTGCTTCCTGCTGACTGACTTCTGAAACCGGTCAGGATCTCCGACCTGCCCCAGGAGCCACTCTGGGGGTGCGAAGGGCACCACAGAACGAAGAGGCTGGTCTCAGGCTGGCTGACCGCGTAGGCTATAATGGCCATACATAAGGAGAGGCACAGAACTGCATTTCCCTATCTCTACCCTCTGCTGGGCTGAGCCAGTGCGGCTGGGATGTGAAAGCTGGATGGCAGGAAGTGGGGATGTTTCCAATGTCACGCTCAGACTCTGGAGCCATTCCTGTGCGTTGTGCTGCTCCCCCTGCTCTGGGGAAACCTAGACAGGACCCTTCCTAGCGCTAGGCACTATGGGGAGCTGCTGGCTGTAGATACAGCCAAAGCTGGCAGCCCTGAACCCCGCAGCCCCACCACCTCTCCTGCCAGCCCCTAGCGTGGAACTGTGGCTCCCTGCCTAACTCCACGGGCAGCCCCTTGAGTGTCGCTCTGCCCCGTCTCCCTCTATGCCCCCCATCCCACAGTCTGAGCCTCACCACCAAGCCAAAACCTGCAGCCAGGATCCCACTCCATCAGCCTGAACCCCCTCCCCACCCTCAGCCCACAGCTTTAACCTCAGTTTCTGTCCTGGCCAATCAATGGGCAGGTCCTGTTAGCCTGAGGGTACGTCTACGCTTACCGGAGGGTCCGGCGGCAGGCAATCGATGTTCTGGGATCGACTTATCGTGTCTAGTGAAGACGCGATAAAATCGATCCCTGATCGCTCTGCCGTCGATTCCGGAAATCCACCGCGGCAAGAGGCGGCAGCGGAGTCGACGGCAGCGCGGCAGCGGTCGACTTTCCCCCGTCCTCACAGCCAGGTAAGTCGACCTAAAATACGCAACTTCAGCTACGGTATTCACGTTGCGTATCTTAGGTCGACCCCCCGCTGTAGTGTAGACCTAGCCTGGAAACCTTAAACACCCTGACTGTTGCCCCTTGGCCCAAGCAGCATAACCAGCGTTTGGGGTCTTGCGAGGCTGTTTCCATTAGAAGAAGAAATTGATGCTTAGAGTCCAGTATTGCTTTAGGGCAATACTGGTTCATTACAAAGAACGTACACACAGTCCTGTTTCCATGCACACGGGGAACAAGCAGCAGGCGGTCTCCTTGCTCACCGTATCCAAGCCTGCCTTCCCAGGCAGGCCTGTGCCCCAAGGAGCTTGGTCTCTGCTGCCTTTCAGGACCACTCTCGGGACCGCTTCTCTGGCGGCTTCCTGCCCCTGGCCCACAAGGACAAAGCTACAAGCAATCAAACCACCAGTCCCCGCATCTGCAGTCAATCCTAGGGGAAATGCCTGGCCCCTGTGGCTTACTTTGTAATCAGACTAGTGCCTTGGGCAGTAGCTTCTATTGTCTCCAGCTATCTTATCCCAGGAAGGAGCTGCATTGCTTTTGCCTGACTGAAGGGTAGTTAGCAGGCCCATCTGCTTTCATGAGCTCTGTGATTGCCTATAGATCAGAAACATTTGATGGCAGCCATTGACACCTTCCAGCGTAACAATATTTGATGACACTGAAGCAAATAGTTTGAGATCTAATGTAGACTGTAACAGAGAACGTGCGATGAATTCAGTTGCAGGGTGGAGGCCCTGGGATGTAAAATAAGTGGGGTATTTAATATTACAACCGTACTGTACATGCCACTACAGCAATTTGGAAACCTTCGTCTGTGCACTGCATTTCCTGAACCGTAGCCAATATACAGTATGGCCCACTCCAAAAGCTCAAAGATGAGTGAGACACAGAGAGATTGGCCCTCAAATCACACATTTAAAACCTGTTTTGGAGCTGTCTGAGTTCTGAACGCCTCCCATGTGTGTGACAATGAGCACTGCCAATGGACAAGAGAAACCATTTCAGCCAGTGTCCCAATTTTGGGTCCCAGCCCCCACATCAACTCTGCCCCAGATAAACTCATTTTGTGCCCCTCCCACCTGCCCCAGCTCCACATCAGCTCTGCCCACCCGGCCTCACAACCTGTCTGTACCCTCCTGCCCCGCTTTGCTTCTCCTGCAGCTGTGGAGGGTCTTCTCCCCGGCCCTGGCCTGCAGGAAAGGCAGCTCCAACGGGGTTCTCCTCGCCCCCTTCCCAGGCCAGGTGTTGCAGGCTACAGAGGGGTTGGGGGGAGAAGCAGAAGAGAGGAGCCAATTGTAATTATGGGGGTTCCTCTGTGCCCCATCCCCCTAGGGTGCCAGTAGCATGCCTGGTGTACCATGTCTCAGCGACTAGGCCTTGGTGGGTCCCCTGGCGGGTCCCTGTAACCATCAGACACATGACTAAGGGAAGGTTTTACCGGGGCTGGCGGGAAAGGTAGCAGTGCAGGTTCCCTAGGTGCAGAAGCTTAAACGGTTACAGTTCAAAGTGAGCAATAGTGAGGCCTGTTTGCATCCCTGGGGAGGGCTGTCTAAGGGAGGCTCAGGGCTCTTCAGGCCTGGTGCCTGGGCTGCCCTCTCCCATCCAGCCCCTACCAGGGCGGCAGGTTTGTATAATTTTTGTTGGTTCCCAGAACAGGTCCAAGTCCCGCCCTCCCACACCTGCCTTGTAAGCTGCTATACAGTTTTTAAAATAATGTAAAATTTGAGGGCTCTGGGGTGGGGCTGGTGATGAGGGGTTTGGGGGGCTGGGGCCAGAGAGGAGCACTCCCCCCCCCCCAGCGAGCTCCAGGGGAGGGCTTCCCCCCCCCCGGCAGCACACTCGCCTCACACCACTGTCACTGCACGTGCTCCTAGGGCCCCTCTCAGGTCCAGGAAGCCCCCTCGCCTCCCCTGTGGTGGGTGCCGGGGGGCGGGGGCTGCCATCACATGTGAGCCTCCTCCCCTGCTGCTGCCCCCAATGAGGGTGGGGCTGCCCCTTGCCCAGCGTGGGGCAGGAGCGGTGACTGCTGGTGGAGGGTCCCTCTGGAAAAGGGAAGGGTCCGAGGCGGAAGGGCAGGGGCAGAGTCAGCCTGCCCTGGCACGCGTGGATGGGGGGGCACTGCGGCAGCAGTTTATGCTGGAGCCAGGAGCACGGAGCTGCAGGGGGCAGCCACTGGCCTGAGGCAGGGACGCTCCGGGGCTGGCGCGCAGGGGCAGCAGGTGGGGGCCGGGGGAGGCGTGCGGGGCCCAGGGAGAGACCTGGCCCTGAACACTGGTGGAGCTGGGCCCCCGGGCCCTGATTATTGCTGGAGCCCGGGCACCACGTGCCCATATAACTTGTCGTCCCTGGCCCCTACTCAAGCAAACAAGCATTTGTGGGTTTCCAAGCTTGGCTCAGTTAGCGTCTCTTTGGGGCCCCTTGGCAGTGGTTCCCTGCCCAGCTGCTGCTGGTCCCACACAGACCCGCACCTGGCTGTGATGTCTGGCAACCACAGCCTGTGGCACCCACGGCTCCGCCTGCAGTTCCCGGGGCTTCTCTCTAGCGCCCTGCTGCAATGTGGCTCCCAGCTCCTATTGCAAGACCTTCCTCTTAGCTGGCCAGGGGAAGTGCAGTGGGGAGGGGGCTGATGGGAAACAGAATCCCTGCTTTGCAGGTCCAGGGTGGTTGCTTCCCCCTCCGGGAGGTGGGGAAGGCAGTTGGTCAAAGGAGGCTTTCCCCTGGGCAGCCCAGTCCCAGGAAGGCTGGCGCTTCAGGAACGTAATGAGTCTAACTCTGAAATCATGTCACAGCTAGAGCTGACAACGCCGAATCCAGGCAATACGTATGGCATGACAATCTCAAGGCAGAGGCTTGCACGTGCTGTGTCTGGAATAGTCTTGCAGCTGCAGGTGAAGAGAAACAGGATAATAATACCTAGCTCCTACCACATCTTACAGATGTGCTTTTAGTCTGCAGATGTCACAGCACTCCATGATCTTCAATGCATTTATCCTCCAACACCCCGTGAGGTGTTACTACCCCCACTTTACCAATGGGGAAACTGAGGCACAGAGAGGCTACATGACTTGTCCAAGGTCCCTCAGGAAGTCTGTGCTGGAGCAGGGACTTGAATTCAGGCCTCTTAAATCCTAGGCTAGTGCCCCAACCACTGGGCACTTCCTGTCCTTCCTGTCAGACACGCCTGAAGTGAAATATCAAAACTGCTCTTCGACGAGGGGGAAGAGCTGTTCTGAAGCATGACGCCTTTAAGTTCTATTCAGTCCGACTTTGGGCCTTTGGAAAGCTGAAGGCATAATGGCTTCCTGGAGTTAATTAGGAAAATGATCAGTATCTGAGCAGTGGATAGCAGGTGTAAAGAATTAATTAGTTGTGCGGAAAGGGACTATAAAGCAGATTAGCTATGTAAGAGAAGCGGTTTGTTTGTCTTAGAGAGAGGAGTAGCTAGAGGGGTAAACATTTTTCCTTTTATATGGTTCTCCTTCCTCCAAGCTTTGCTATTGATGTAAATGAGGCATGTGGCGCATGGTGAATAGCACTGATAAGCCATAAATGCACGATTAGGATAAAAAGAAATGCAGAGAATGGATTTGGGCACATTGAGTTCAGCAGGCTGTCGGGGGATCAGCTGGTGATGGCACATACAAACCTGTCTCCTTTAGGAATGACCAAACTGGCACTCACAAGGCAAGTGAACCAGTCTGTCCACGGGGTGGCCTGTCTCTTGCTAAGGCCAACACTGATGGAAAAGTGGGGCTGAGGAGCACCCTAGAGAGTGGGGTATACCTATCTTGTAGAACTGGAAGGGACCCTGAAAGGTCATTGAGTCCAGCCCCCTGCCTTCACTGGCATGACCAAGTACTGATTTTGCCCCAGATCCCTAAGTGGCCCCCTCAAGGATTGAACTCACAATGCTGGGTTTAGCAGGCCAATGCTCAAATCACTGAGCTATCCCTCCCCCTCCCCAATTCTCAGCTGAGATTTTGATTAGCTTTAGCATCAGGAAGCTTGTGTTCCATCGAGGGAGATTTCATTTCCAGCACCAACTCCGCTGTTGCGAATGACAGGGTATGAAATCAGGGAAGTATATGGTACGCTTGCCTCCTTTCAGCTGAGGAATCTAGACGCCCTAGCGTTTAAAGAATAACTACAATATAGTACACTCCATCCGCTACAGGGGACTCTCTGCAGGCAAAACCAATCTGTGCGCAGTAGAAACTTGATTTGATTTAGCGTCTAGTTCGCACTATTGCCTTATCCTGGTGGCAAAGTCTATAGTGTTCTTTAGAAACGACTCTCAAACCAGAGAGTGAGAACACAGGGCGGGAAGGCATGTAATCAACCACGGCATGTCATCAACTCGTTTACTTAGATTGTCAGGTCTTTGTGGTCTTTTTGTTGTGTGTTTGTACAGCACCTAGCCCAGTGGGGTCCTGGTCCTTGACAACGGCTCCTAGGCACTGCGACAATACATAATAGAATCGAGGAGAACTCTTCTGTAGGTTGGTGGGAAGCGTGTTGTGGAAGGCTGCAGCCGGGGTATAGCTGTATTGATTTAGTTGGGACTCCCTAAAACAACCTCTAGAAAAGTTATTGTTCTCTATTAAATGCTATAGAATTTTTCCAGAAGGTTGCAGCCCTTTAAAAGAAGGGTCAATTGTTTAAAAATAAAACACATCAGACAAAGCAGTACAATACCACCACAAAGAAATCAGTCACGACCCAATTGCTCTCAGATTATAGTAATACGTAGCTCTCTTACCACGTTCTTCATGTGTAACTCTCAAAGCACTTTTTCAAAGGAGGAGCAAAACCAGGCCCTACGCTCAACCTGGTGGCATTTGTCTGTCTGTCGGCGAGGATGTAACGTGGTCCCTTGTGAATGCTGGGTTGTCACGTGTTCTTGCAGAAAGGCTGTCTTGGGACATTGATAGAGTTCCATGTCCTACTAGCTAAGGGGGCATAGTCTCTTCTCTCTACTAAGAGGCAGCCATATCAAAATCTGCGCTGTGTAATACACAAGCCATAACGTCGGCTTACTGGGAAATGGTCACCCAAGCGGCCTTCCCTAGGCTTACTCACTGCTCGAGAACAGCAACAACCATCTTCTGTTTCACTTTGCCCCCACCCCCTTCGGGCTACATGTCACATGAGTTTAAATGTTCTCGGCACAACAATTTTCTCCTTCTTTAAGTAATTTTCCCCTTCTAATTACTTCCAGCAATTATGGTAATATCCAGGGATGGGGATATAAAAAGAAGAGAATGTGACACAAACTTCTCAAGTACGTAGAGTTTTATTCCGCCGCGAGAGGAGGGGGAGGCGAAATGGAAGACGTGCCTCTCATCCTGACGAAGACAACCCAGATGTTGGCCGGGACATGGTAAAAAGCACCACCCAATTAAGAAATGTGGAAAGTCAACCTGCCCCATATGGAAAAGGCCAGCAATTTAAATCCTAATTAGTTTTATACTCGCTTCTATTTTTCTCTGTAAACTCGAGTGGATGTTTGGGAGCTTCAATGAAAAGGGTTAAATCAGCCTGTTTATTTGGGGTAGGTAGCGGGCTGAAGTAATTATACTAGATTGGAAAGGGTTTTTTTTCACTTGCTTAATCTTATGAAGCCAAATATAGGTATTAATTAGCACCTTCCAAAAAAGGATCTCAAAGCACTTTACAAACAGTATCTTATGCATGCAACGTGACTCCTTTGGGGCATGGGAAGGCACCAGGAGGTAGCACATTGACCAATGGTGGAGCAGGGGAGAGAAGGGCAATTTTGACTGACAGCTAGCGTTGGTCAAAACTTTTCCATCAAAACATGTTTTTTCAACAGAAAGTGGGTTTTTTGGTCAGAAAAGGCAACTTCTGTGGGGGGATAAAAATCCATTTTCTTAGAACACTTTTGGGTTTTCATTGAAAAAAGAAAAAAATGGAAAAGCCAGAAACCAATTTTTTTTAAAGTTTCGGGGAAGTTGTTTTTCTGGGAAGCTGAAAATAGTGGGGCTGGGAGGACACTTTTCACTGGAAGTCTTTCACGGGAGGGAAATATTTCCAAGCAGTTCTACTGACAACACCCGGGCAACCCCTTGTGAGAGATGCCGTGTC
>NW_020699373.1:15835291-15866603 GCF_002925995.2 Terrapene triunguis | reverse complement strand
TGAATAGCCGTACAAGAGATGGAAGCTCAGTTTTCAAGGTCACCTCTGAAGGACGAGCATATGGTGACATGCCTGGAACTCCAGTCAGCTACCCTGGAAGGACGAAGGACTGCCAGTATTCAAATCTGTCCTTCCAAGGAGTCCAGTTATTTCAGAGCTAATGCTTAAAACAATCAGCCTTTCCCTTCCGACACGGCACTAATTCTAACTAGCAGCAGTTATCTGAGGTTTATCAGAGGGTGCTAACAGAAATACACCATTCTTTCTTTTAAAGCAATGTACACCACCATCACTAACGAGAGGCAGGGTTTTGTGTCAAGTGCCTGTTTTGCCCCTACTACGCTTCTGTGTTCATGCTGCTTGCTAACCATTATCAAGTTACATTCAGAACCTATGATGGCTTTGTCGTTCCTTGGAAAGTATTGACCATGTAAAGCTTTCGGTTGAGAGTAGCTGTAAGAACAGAGGAATTTGTGAGCTAACTCAAAATGGTTGGAACCCTTTTGGCAAAATGTTATTTTGGGGGTTTTGCTGAAATAGGCCGTTTCGTTGAATCCAAAACGTTTTGTGGGGACCTATTGATTTTGACAAAGTTTTCGACAGAAAAGTTCCTGAGGGCCAGGGTGGATTCGTCACCTCCAGAGAGAGAGAGACCTGAATCGAAAATCTGATCTCTTCCGTCTGGAAATGGACGTTTCGAGACAAGCCCATTTTGCAAAAACATTTCAAATGTTCTGCTCCAATACAGCCCAAAAAACACATTGTGAACCCTTGAAAGTTGTTATGAAATGGAATTGCTGCCGGCTGTGGGGCGAACCACGGACCTTCCAGCATTGCGTAACTTGTGAGAGTTTTCCAGGCACGACAGTTCTGGCTTGCCGCTTTTAAAGTTACAATGGCCTGTTCCAAACCGGTGATGGGTTTTGTGCTTTTGAAGAAGACGGGGGGGTGATCCTCAGCTGGTGTGAAACAGCGGAGCTCTCTTGGCTTTAGTGGGGCTATATTGACGCACACCAGAGACTCTGGCCCTAAATCTTTTACAGCCTATAGACAGCAGGGTCGGTAAAATGTACTGAACAAATAAACATCCTTGCCCTAAAGCGTTTAGTCGAACAGCAAGAATTGTTACAGGATAAAGCGATGTGAATCCTGTACCAACACCAATAGTACAACTGCACCGGGCCACAGCATGGCCTAATGGACAGAGCACTGGTCCGGGACTCAGGAGATCGGGAATCTATTCCTAGCTCTATTGACCTGCGAGGTGATCTTAAGCAAGTCACTTCCCTTCTCTGTGCCTCAGTTTCCCCTCTGTAAGATGAGGATAATGATACTGCCCTCTTTTGTAAAGTGCTTTGAGAGCTACTGGTGAAAAGTGCTAGTCACCTTGCCAGTCAAACGCCGATATTTCCTGTTTTGTTTTGATCAGCTGCTGGATTGCTAAAAAACCCTATTCGCCCCTCCCCCCTGCCATGGCTCTATGGGGGGAATTTTTAGCACCATAGTGCTTAGATTGGAGCTGGGCTTGTTGGGGTCATTTCAGCCTGCACCGGTGATTATAAAAAGAGACAAATGCTCCTATCCCTGCCCGTTGGGTGGAGGCGGAAAGTGCCGGCCATGGGTGTGACTGGAGTCCTTTATTACCAAACGGGGCAGAGATGGTTAGCGGGAGGCAGAGCGCTAATGGATGCTGAAGATTTCACACTGCTGCAGCTCTCGTTCAAGCGGCCGGACGTTCCTCTTTTTTAAAGGCTGCTGTGCAGTTCAGGGGGTAGCTCTGCTTTGCTGCCGTTCGGCAGTGAAGAGATAGCTAGTCCCAAGCCTGGTCTAGCGTGGAGGCCGCAGGGATCACCTGCAGAGAGCCCTGGACTGAATCCCCCTGGGGGTGTCTGTGCTGCATTGTACACCATGCTCTGTGGGACCCAGGCTTGTGGACTTGGTGTGTCCAAGCCCATGCTTGAGCGTCCACACGGCACTTGGTTGATAGCTGCTAGATCCCAGGTCGCTCCACTGTGCTAACACGTCCATACTGCACCTTCCAGCTCAGGTCTGCAGTTTGCGCTGCGTCCACACTGCCCAATGATAGGGCTTGGACCCAAGACACAGCGGGACTTGGGCTCTGACCCGACCCCCAGCAGGGTCCTAGGACCTGGGTGCTTGCTGCCCCCCGTCAGTCTGATTTGTATGTGGCCGGAAGGGGAGTTGGGCTCAAACCTGGGTCAGAGGCTGGGCTCAGTGTCTAGTGTAGACACACCCGATGGGGCCAGCCACACCAAAGGCTCTATTTACTGATACGGCCCCCCTTCCTCTGCTGCCTGCAGCACCGGACTTGCCCCTGGTGGCAGCCAGGTGTATTGCAGCCTCCAGGCCCTGGACTAGCTCCAGGTCCATCAGGTGTCTCCCAGTAACAAGACATGGCCACAGGAAGGGTGGTGCAGTGGTTAAGGACACTAGCCTGCCACTCCAGGGACCTTGGCTTGATTCCCTGCTCTGCCAAAGATTTCCTGTCTGACTGTAGGGCATATCTACGGGTGAGAGTCCCGGCTTGGGTAGATGCTCTTGGCGAGTTAGTGTACTAAGAACAGTAGGGTAGCTTGGGGAGCAGAGGTATGGGCTAGCTGTACTGGGTCCATCCCACAGGGTTCAAGTGGGTTTGTGCTTAGCACTGTGCTGCTGCTCTTTTTAGCAAGCTAGCACAAGCGTGTCCGCATGAGGTGGGAATCAAACCCCTAGCTCGTGGTGTAGATATTACGTTAGTCTCTCTGGGCTTCAATTCCCCCTTGGTAAAATAACAGCACTGCCCTACCTCCCAGCAGTGTGGCGAGGATAAATGTAACCACGGTAGCGAGGTGCTAGTTGCTGTAACGATCGTGGGGTGCATTAAGTAACAAACCAATGAATGAGAAAGGAATAAAACCTTAATCAAACAAACTGGAGAGCGTCTCTGGTGAACTGCGGCCCACCGCCATGCAGTGTTCCCAACCCCGCCTGTAGGGCACATCTCCAAATTCTCTCATTCACCCCACAGAGGCGTCTCCAAATCGCAATCTTTCATAAACATCTCTCTACAGGTGTTAGGCTTAAAAAGGCTAAGCCAAGATCTCAAAAAGTGACTAGTGATGTGGGCCCCCTCCGTTTTTGGGAGCCCTCTTGGAGACTGAAAGTCAGGCCCCTTTAAGATGCTTCAAGCTGATCGTCCAGAACGCTTAAAAATCTTGGCCATCATTTCCAAGCTCTGTTTCTCTAGTGATATTGTTTATACAGCGATGCGACCCTTGTTCTGCGTGGTACGGTCGCTTCCTCTTCTCCTTTGTTCTAGTGCTTCTCGCTGGGCTTTAGGGTCCACGTTGTTATCAGGTTCTGGTGTTGTATAATCATCCAAAGGTTGAGTATTCACAATGGCTACAGGGATCTGGCTTTATTTATTAACACCTGTATCATTTATAATAACACTATCTTAACAAAACTCAGGGGCTTATTAACAAACAGCCTGCAACAAGTTTAGCCAATATGTGCCATGAGAACAGATAAAGAGCAGGAAAACCACCGTCTGATAAACACACCTCGGCATCATTAGACGCAAGTAGGAGGCCCCTATTGTTGTGGGTGCTTGGAGAAATATAAGAGAGTGGTGGAATAACAAATCTGTGATTCACTAGTCTGTTGAAGAAAACATGATGGGACCAATGACACATGCAAATCGGACTTAATGTACTGTGCATGATAAAAGAAATGAGTTTTTCTAAGCTGTAACGTTCTGTTTTTACATTGTAGGGTGTCTGCGGCATTAATGTGATTTCTGTGTGTGACGTGAGTGCAAAAATGGGAAAAGAACAGAAGGAAAGGCCTTAATAGGTTGTGTCCAAGTCCAATAGGAACAGAGGGCAGAGGGATAGCTCAGTGGTTTGAGCATTGGCCTGCTAAACCCAGCGTTGTGAGTTCAATCCTTGAGGGGGCCATTTAGGGATCTGGGGCAAAAATCTGTCTGGGGATTGGTCCTGCTTTGGACTAGATGACCTCCTGAGGTCCCTTCCAACCCTGTTATTCTATGATAGGAATCACCAGACAGGACCAGATCTATGGTCTTTGTAGCTCAGTGTAACAGGGCACCTGCCCCTTTAAAGGGAGATGTGTCACAGGGGGAGTGGAGACTTAGCCAGCTTGCCTGAAAAGGGTTGTGTGATGGTGGGTCTTAGGATCAAGTCAGGCCTCTGGGGTGAATGAGGCGGAGGCCTGGAAAAAGCTGCTGTGGGCTGCAGAGAGCAGAAAGGTTCCTGCAGGAGACCCTGAGACACCAGGGGAGAAAAGACTCTTGCTGGCTAGGGCTGGGAGCAGCCTGCCACAGTGGGGAAAGACTCCAAGCAGGAGGACCTGGGAGGGGCGTGATGAAGAGCAGGAAGGGTGAACATTTGGGCTTTGGGGACTTTATTTTGAATGGTCTGGGATAACAAACCAGGGTATTATTGGCCAAGAGACAAGCCCGTGGGGTGAGAAGAGGGGGTGGGGGGAATTTGGGACGTGCAGGGCTGCAGTGGCCAAAGAAAGAGGCAACTTTCCCCAGCTCCAGGACTGCGGCTGCCGGGGACAGACGGCCCTCCTTCCCAGCCCCAGCTCAGGGGCTGCCATGGTGGGAAAGAGAGGGCATATCCATCACACTGCTGATATTAAAATATGAGTTGTGTGCTTTTATTTGTAGAACAAAAAAAGTTTATTATTATTAACGTTTTTTTATATAGCGCTTTTATCCAAAGCGCTTTATAATAGTTAGCTAACGGTACAAAAAACATTCGGAAAGATCATTAAGTGGTCCGCTGAGAACTTCGGCAATTTTCAAGTGGTCCATGGAAAAAAAAGTTTGAGACCTGCTGCCCTACTGGATATGCATTAGACTTGGTGGCATCAGCGTAACATATTATAAAAGCTGTATCCCAGCTCGTGTGCGGTAGGGGGAGAGAGATGTAGCACTTGGGAGGTGCCGGAATGATGGCCGCTGGTGAGAAGGAGGAAGGTGATGGTGATGAGGAAGATGACGGCTAACATTTCAGGTTGTTCTGCAACGAATGGTGTGAGTATATGGATGTTAAAATACATCCCGGGCAAATTAATCGAAACAATAGTAAAGAATAAAATTGTCAGACACATAGAAGAACATAAATTGTTGGGCAAAAGTCAACATGGTTTCTGTAAAGGGAAATCGTGTCTTACTAATCTATGAGAGTTCTTTGAAGGGGTCAACAAACATGTGGACAAGGGGGATCCAGCGGACATAGTGTACTTAGATTTCCAGAAAGCCTCTGACAGAGTCCCTCACCAAAGGCTCTTACGTAAATTAAGTTGTCATTGGATAAAGGGAAGGTCCTTTCATGGACTGAGAACTGGTTAAAAGACAGGGAACAACGGGTAGGAATTAATGGTAAATTCTCAGATTGGAGAGGGGTAACTAGTGGTGTTCCCCAAGGGTGAGTTCTAGGACCAATCCTATTCAACTTCTTCATAAATGATCTGGAGAAAGGGGTAAAAAGTGAGGTGGCAAAGTTTGCAGATGATACTAAACTGCTCGAGATAGTTAAGACCAAAGCAGACTGTGAAGACCTTCAAAAAGATCTCACCAAACTAAGTGATTGGGCGACAAAATGACAAATGAAATGTAATGTGGATAAATGTAAAGTAATGCACATTGGAAAAAATAATCCCAACTATACATACAATATGATGGGGGCTAATTTAGCTACAACGAATCAGGAAAAAGATCTTGGAGTCATCGTGGATAGTTTTCTGAAGACGTCCACGCAGTGTGCAGAGGTGGTCAAAAAAGCAAACAGGATATTAGGAATCATTAAAAAGGGGATAGAGAATAAGAAGGAGAATATATTACTGCCCTTATATAAATCGATGGTACGCCCACATCTTGAATACTGTGTACAGATGTGGTCTCCTCATCTCAAAAAAGATATACTGGCATTAGAAAGGGTTCAGAGAAGGGCAACTAAAATGATTAGGGGTTTGGAACAGGTCCCATATGAGGAGAGATTAAAGAGGCTAGGACTTTTCAGCTTGGAAAAGAGGAGACTAAGGGGGGATATGATAGAGGTCTATAAAATCATGAGTGATGTGGAGAAAGTAGATAAGGAAAAGTTATTTACTTATTCCCATAATACAAGAACTAGGGATCACCAAATGAAATTAATAGGCAGCAGGTTTAAAACAAATACAAGGAAGTTCTTCTTCACGCAGCGCACAGTCAACTTGTGGAACTCCTTACCTGAGGAGGTTGTGAAGGCTAGGACTATAACAGTGTTTAAAAGAGAATTGGATAAATTCATGGAGGTTAAGTCCACTAATGGCTATTAGCCAGGATGGGTAAGGAATGGTGCCCCTAGACTCTGTTTGTCAGAGGGTGGAGATGGATGGCAGGAGAGAGATCACTTGATCATTACCTGTTAGGTTCACTCCCTCTGGGGCACCTGGCATTGGCCACTGTCGGTAGACAGGATACTGGGCTAGATGGACCTTTGGTCTGACCCAGTATGGCCGTTTTTATGTTCTTATGTGCAGATGCACGTTCTGTAGTTTCTCTATCTGCCTTACCGACTTGGAGTGTTTGTGACTGTGCTAAATGTATTAATAAATTATTGTAAATATAGATGAGTTCCTATAGTGTGTGTTGCAAATGTGCACATTGGGGTTCCCAACTATACAGTAATTTTAATAATACTAGGCCTGATCTTGGGACAAGAACCTGCCAAACCTCTGAGCGATAACTGAGGATTCTTAAGTAATCAAGATCATTAATACATAATTTATCAATCAGGCTACAGTCTCCTGCCCAAACACCCAGCCCTGAACTTCAGAGACTTTAAGGAGAAGGCTGTTCAGGTGACTGGCTCGGAGTAGCCCAACACTTGAGGCCAGTGTGGGGGCCCATGATAGCACCACTTGGGCACAGAAGTAGCCGCCAAGATGGGGTTTCTCTGCTCCCTTTCCCTAGGTGCTGGCCCAAAGATCCACAGGCTGAATTGTCCAAGCACAGGGATGATATGTGTAGGCAGGCGTAGGTGGTATCTGGCAACTTGAGGCTAGCTCAGCAGTGGAGGAAAGGCCCAGGGGGTGAGCTAGGGCTCAGTTTGAGAAGAATGGCTGACCCATCTGCTGGCTGCTTCGAGAGGAGATGCCTACAGCTAAGTTCCCTCTAAGCGGTGCAGCCGCACAGCCATGCAGCAGGCTATCAAGGGCCAGGCAGGTGCACAACCAGAGGGGCCTGGACAGGAGAGGAGAGAGGTAGGGGGCATGCCTCTCCCAGCCCCAAGCTGCTGTGGCAAGAGAGGGCTGGGGGGAGACCTCTCTCCCTGGGGCCGCCCCAAACTACCCTGCACCCCAAACTTCTCAACCCCTCCCCCGAGCCCACACCCCCAGCCGGAGCCCTCACCCCCTCAAAACCCCAACCCCCTACCCCAGCCCTGAAGCCCCTTCCACATTCCGAACCCCTTGGCCCCACCCCCGCCACTCATCACGGCCATATTGGTGCACATCACAAAATTTATTCCCACCTGGAAATACAAAATTAGAGGGAACATTGGCGCCCTACAGAGTCCTGGGGTGCAGGACCAAGCCTCACCTGCACAGCTGCTAGGCCTGACACCCGCCTGAGAGGGGTCTAAACTACTTGGCAAGAGTCCGATCATTCCCGTTATCCTCAAAAGTTTGCAAGTGACTGCGTTATTGGACCCTGGTTCCCAGGTGACTACCATGCAGAGGGGAAAATTCTTCCAGCACTGGTGCCCTCCCACTTGGCCTCTGCCTGCCAAGTGTTTACAGCAGGGATATAAAAGAGAAACCAGGGTAGAGATTTGCAGGAGATCAGAAATGGGAGACCCTAGGGGTTCTGTGTCACACAGAAAGCAAGCTCTGCTCATACCTTCTGGCCTCTTCCGGACAGCTCAGCATTTAGGGCGTGACCCAGCGCCTGTTGTAAGTCAATGGAAAGGGTCCCAGTGACCTCACCATGCTTTGGATCTGGCTTTTAAACTCTTGGCCTCAATCAGGTTGGCTGCATTGGAACATCACGCATGTAAAGCAAGCAAATGACCAGCTGTTTCTTTAACAGCCGTCCCAGATCCTCCCTGGCACATTTTCAAAGGTTTCGTCTACACGGGAACTGGGGATGTAATGTCCAGCCCGAGCAGCCAGCCTCGTGCTGGCTCTGATCAAGCTAGTGTGCTAAAAACAGCAGCTTAGCTGCGGCTGTATGAAGGGCTTGGATGGGATCGTATCGGGGGTGGCTAGCCCCTCCCACCACTGGCATCACCGTAGCAACCCTTCTAGTTTTACCACGCGAGCCCAATCGGGTGTCACAGATTACACCCCACCTCCAGTGTAGCCATACCCAAAGACACACATGGCACTTGGGGGGGGTTCCTAACTCCTATTGGCTTCCAATGGGAGTTGGCCACCTACCTTCCATACGTGCCTTTGAATACCTACACGCTTACCACAGCACAGCAATTGCCAGCACATGCTCACTTGTACTTCGGTCACTTCCATCTACTAAGGGGCATTATTAAAATGTAACTTTTGCAGGCAAAATTGTATTTCTCCTCTACTGGCCCCCAACGTAATGGGGTTCCCTTTAAGGGGGACATCCAGGGGCAGGGTAAGCTCCGCCAGCACTACTGGGACAACCAGTGCCTGGATCGTCCCATACAAAGGCTTGGCACAATTCTAGTCCTCAAATAAGTCTTATGCCATGGCAGGCTCTGCGACCATGGAGGCACAGACTTCCACAAGACGGCCATGGCAGAGTCAGGAACAGAAGCAGATCTCCAGGGTCCCAGTCTAGTGCCTTACCCACAAGACTGTCTTTATTCATAGTAGAGAGATCAGAGAAAGAGCAAAAAAAGGACGATTTTCCTTCCCGAACTAGGAATCCAGAGTGTATAAATCTATATTTGCTATTGAAGCGTAACAACTTAACATGCGAAAAAATAGTCACCTGTTACTTAAATAGAAAATCAATTATCGCAAACGCCACCTTAATTACTGTTCAGTGTTTTATCAATTCTTCCAACTTTGCTAAGCATAATTTAAAAAAAAAACCTGCTTCCACAAATCACAGATTTAAATAAAGTAATTAGCAGCTGCCACTGTAACGCCCTTTAATGACTGGGAATACAATTCTGTCCAACTGCTTTGGAAAAGTTGGGTACAAATTAGTCCAAATGGCTTTATCACTGTTTGGAAACGGCCCTTGTTAGAAGTAGTTAAACACTTTCAGAACCTGCTGGGCATTTTGCAATTCATTTTAGGCAGCTGCCAAAGTAATCTGCATAATAAAAAGAGCTAATTAATGTATTAAAATGTACATGTCCAGGATTTACACAATACAGATAAATTAGAGGAGGGAGGGGGAAGCCTCTCTAGCTCTGAACTTGACAATTCCTAGCCTTGCGCCTCAAGCAGATATAGGGCCGTATCTTGGAACTGGCCGTTCAGCACCTGGCCCGGCGTGGGGGAAGCAGGATGGGGCAACACAAAGAATAAGCCACCTTTACAGTCCAGTCCCTGATCGTCAGCCAGCTGGGCACTGGTCCAATCCCAGTAAGACACTTGACCCATTCTGGCAGCTGAGGGGTGCTGGAGCAAAGATACATGTGCATGGGCGCGTTCCCCGTTCCTTGACTGCTGGGGGAATCCCCAGCTGGCTGGTTACATTGGCTGTCCACTTGTTCTGCATGAAGCAGCCTTAACGGGGCCAAGACTTGGGTCATTGTTTTATTAATCCTGTTGCTTTCTCCTCTGAATATTTATGTAGAGGTGGGGCCAATAGAGTCACAGATTTCATAGCGTTTTGGGCCAGAAAGAACCTTTAGATCATCTAGACTGACCTACCTAGCACCAGCCATTTCACTTCGTTCAAATAGCCCTCTGCTGAGAGCAAAGACTTTCGTTAAACTGCAGTCCTCAGGAAACTTAAGCCATTGTGTGCCGCAGATAGAGAACAGGAGAGACTGAAGTTCCGCCAATGCCCGAAGCCCCTGTGATGGCAGGGAATGGATTAGGGGAGACATGCCCAAGTGATCCCAGCAGGGGAAAACCTCCCAAGATCCCTGCCAATCTGACCGTGGCGGGAAATTCCTTCCCAACCCCAAATCGGGCCATCGGTTAGACCCTGACCATGTGAGCAAGACCCATGAGCCAGGCATTGAGAGAGAGCATTCTCAGTACCACCTCAGAGCACTGACCCGCCCCATCCAGTGTCCTACCTCCAGCTGTGCTAGGCTCAAATCCGTTGTGCCTCACGGTGCTAGGTATTCCAATCCCACTTCTAGGTAGGGATTCTGAGACACTCTCCGCATTGGCCTAACTCTGCTCCCATTGAAGAGCCAATCCCCTGATCCAAAGATCTTGCACTCTATGGGCCCCAATTCTCAGTTGCCTCATACGCTGTATAGCCATTTACCCCGGCGCAATAGAGGTGTAATTTGCTACTGTTCAAATTCAGCGGCATTTCATGTTCCTTCTGCACTGGGGCTGATGACTGCACAAAGTGCAAGGCAAAGAAAACCAGGCCCTACGTTTCTTGTTATTTACTTTTACACTACATGGTCTAACATGCACCTGATTCCCGTTTATAATGAAGGAATCGCTATCCTTAGCCCATAAAAGCATCTCACAAACTTCAAGCCGCTTTCCTATGTCACACGCCTAAATTCTGCCCGTGCTTGACTTGCTCCATTCCCACTGAAGTCAACAGGAATTCTGCGCATAGGGCAGAATCTTACCCGCCGTTAACAATCCCGCTGAGCTGTTTCAAAGGGGATGTGATTACAGTAGAAAACATTCTGGAATGTGCTGCAGAATCATAAACAGGCCAAAAATGTAATTACCACAAAGGCCCTGGAGAAATCCCTCCTGTATACTGAGCACACTGGCTGTGATAAAGATGAGCTCTAATGTTTTGATAATGTGGTGTCGTGTTTTCCAGTGTCACTTCTTTAATTCCAGAAAATTGTTCATTCTTCCGAGTTAGTGCAGCTGGCCTGCTATTACGGACTCAGAATGTCCAGCGGAGCCGTTATACCCGGCTTTGCCTTGTAAACACTATTCAGCCCTGCCACGGTGTGTGTTGCACCATGCTTGTCTTCCCAGTTAAAGCCCTGAAAATTCGAGATACTCCTATTATTTCCAAGTTTCCTGTCTTCTCCTGAGCAGAACTAGCACTTCTGAAAGTGCCACGTGCCTTCATCTCCTGACAAATGCTGATGCTTCCGGTGATTCATCGAAAAACCAACCAGGAGCAGTGGCAGGAGGAATTTAATAACTCTCTCTTCAGAGCAAGAAAGAGAAGGGTTAGGAATGAGGAAGTGACAGCAAAGAAGCAGAGGGAAGACATGGAGAACCCCCATAGTTCATATCCCCCCATCCGTCCCCTTTCCCATCTCCTTCTCTGTGCACAGTTTGCATTTTGACCCCTTTGTTTTGAGTTCAGATGAATGAACCTCAGAGATTCTTGTGAGCCTTCCAAGCTTTTTTGCAGTTCAAAGAGTTGGCCAAGCTAGTTCAAGCTCCCAAATTATTTTTGCTGGCATTTAAATCCACAGACCATCTTCCCACAGACCAGCCCACTCGGTGATTCAAATACTTTATATGGCAAGTTGTTGTAGCTAAACAGAAACTTGTGCCATGTGTTGAGATAGAAGGAAAAACCCAGCTAGATACTGCAGTGACCACATATATCCTGTAGGGTCTAGTTTCCATTCGAATTTTTCCCCTTCCAAATTTTGCTCCTTTTCTTACATTCCCGCCCTCTTAGTTTTTCATCCTGTTCCAATTTTTACTGGATTAGCTCCTTTCATCTCCTTTCTCCTATAGCCTCTCGAAAGCAGAATGCAAACCCAATTTCCCTGGAGCATGGATAACGGATTGTGAACCCAGAGAGTCTGGGCTTTGAATCTGGCCCGATCCACTTTTGGAAACCCTACTTTAGAGGTTTCCCCAAGCCCTAAGGCTGAGGTAGAAATGTACTTAGCCTATTGCTTCCAACTTTCCTTTGGCAGTAGTGAACATTCAGTTCTAGTCTTCCCCAGGCTAGTGTTAGTCCCTTCAAGAAATAAAAAGGAAGACCGTGGAAATGGCATCTCTGATGGACCAGAATAAAGCAAAAGCTAAAATGCTCAGCTTAATGAGAATCACATTCTCTTCATACGACCTTTGATAGCAGAGCGAGAGCAGGAGTTTCCAGGTCTCCAGTGTAAAGCATGTTCTGTCAAATCAACCCAAGACTTGAGCTTATTCAAATGTCGAGACTGGCTCTGTTCAATATTGCACACTTTAACTCAAATTTAATAAGCCTTAATTAGTTGGGAAGTAATTAGCAGGGCTGCAGTAGAGTTCTAATGAAGATGAAGTATATACCCGCACCGAGCAGAGTTCACCAGATGTTTGGGTTTAGTAGGAAAACAGCAAAACATTAGGATCCACCAGGGAATACAGCTGATTTGTATTGCTTTCCAGGAAAGCAGAAGAACAGATGGACCCTCTCTCCCACACAGAGAACCAAGTGAGTGAAAAGAGAAGGTTCTTGCAAAGCTCTATGGAGAAGTGAAAAGACGTAACGGTCTAGAAGCAGAGTCCTAATTATTCTTGGGTGCTGCGAGATTTGACTGCTCTCTATAAGTACATCAGAGGGATAAATACCAGATAGGGAGAGGAGTTATCTAAGTTAAGGGGTCAATGCTGACACAAGAACAAATGGACATAAACTGGCCATCAACAAGTTTAGGCTTGAAATTAGATGAACGTTTTGAACCATCAGAGGAGTAACATTCTGGAACATCCTTCCAAGGGGAGCATTGAGGGGGAAAAAAAAACTCACTGGCTTCAAGACTGAGCTTGATAAGTTTACAGAGGCGATGGTACAATGGGACTGCCTACAATGGCATGTGGCCCATCTGCAACTGCTAGTAGCAAATATCTCCAATGGCCAGTGATGGGACAGTAGATGGGGAGGACTCTGAGGGCTGGTCCACACTACCCGCCTAATTCGGCGGGTAGAGATCGATCTTCTGGGATCGATTTATCGCGTCTCATCTGGACGCGATAGATCGATCCCAGAAGCGCTCCCCCGTCGACTGCGGAACTCCTGCTCGCCGAGAGGAGGAAGCGCTGTCGACGGGGGAGCCTGCCTGCGCCTCGTGGACCCAAAGTAGGTACTTTTAGTTCGATATAGGAAACGTCGACTTCAGCTATGCTATTCTCGTAGCTGAAGTTGCGTTTCCTATATCGATCCCCCGCCCCAGTGTGGACCAGCCCTAAGTTACTACAGAGAATTCTTTCCCAGGTGTCTGGCTGGCAGGGCCGGCTCCAGGCACCAGCTGAAGCAAGCAGGTGCTTGGGGCGGCCAAGGGGAAGGGGCGGCATGTCGGGCTCTTCGGCAGCAATTCGGCGGAGGGTCCCTGCCCCTCTTGGAGGGAAGGGCCTGCCGCCGAATTGCCACTGAAGAAGAAAGCGGCGCAGTGGAGCTGCTGCCGATCACAATCACGGCTTTTTTTTTTTCGCCACTTGGGGCGGCAAAAACCCTGGAGCCGGCCCTGCTGGCTGGTGAGCCTTGCCCACATGCTGCCGAAGAGGAAGACAGGGAGTGAAGGACCCGCCGCCAAAGTGCCGCCGAAGACTGAAGCGGGCCGATTCAGCTGCCGCCAAAGTGCCGCCGCCGCCACTGACCAGGACGTGCCGCCCCAACAACGGACGGAGTGCCGCCCCTTTCTATTGGCTGCCCCAGGCATCTGCTTCCTTCGCTGGTGCCTGGAGCAGGCCCTGTTAGTAACCCAGCCAGAGGTCAGGGGTCTGTAACAGGAGTGGGTGGGTGAAGTTCTGTGGCCTGCAATGTGCAGGAGGTCAGACTAGATGATCATGATGGTCCCTTCTGGCCTTAAAGTCTATGAGTCTAAAGGAAAGTTAATGCCATATGGTAGTGTCTGAAAAAAGCCAGTGAGCTTGGGGGGAAATGGAGTATTTCCCAGTTCCAGAAGAAAGCTTATGGTAAAGAAAAACTTTAAAATGAATGATATAAGTGAAGTAAAATGTACTGGTAACCCACAGATCCAGGCAACATTTTTGACCAAAACTTTTTTTCACCAAAAAATGCAGTTTCAGATTAACCAAAACATTTGGTGAATTTGTGCCATGTTTGCCAAATTGTTCCGGTCAAAAAAAACAAGAATCCCCAAAAATGGAAACTTATCATTAGAACATTTTTGAACCACAATATTTCCATTTTTGATTCAATACAACTTTTTTATTTTTATTTCAATTTTATTTTAAAAAGGCAAAAAAAACATGAAAATGATTTTTATTATTATTATTATTATTATTATTATTGCCATTTAAGTTCAAGGGAAAATTTTCATTTTGGGTTTTTCTTTCTCTTGGTTTGGTCAGTGAACTGAAAACTCAGTTATTCATACAGCTCTAGTCAGCAATGCTTCACTTTTTTTTATAAGATTGGTCCTGCAAAAGTCTTCTGGGCTATTTTCAAAGCTGCATGGGGCAGTTGGACATCCAATTCCCAATGGAAACTCAGCCTGATGATTTTAAGGTGCTGCTATAATTTTCAATACCTCTTAGGCCTGAGAGAGCCCACTTCCTAAATGACATCTCCAACCAAGACATATCTTTAGCTTTCTCATTACAATGACGTTCTTTATGCTATTAATAGTTATCAAGGGGCCAATACATATAGCAATGGAAAACCATTAAAAGCTGAGAAATTCTGCCATTTTTATTCAGTGTCAGAATTAATAGGAATTGTAAAATTAGACTCATGAATTATTCAAGTTGCTACTAATATAAGAGTCATTTTTAGCCATCTGTGAAAAGAAATGAATGCCATTTAAGAAAGCGCTTTTATTGTTCTTTGCACACTTTGATGCCACTGGAAACATTCCCATGTTCAAATGTGTTTCAGACATATTGACCCACTGGGTGGGTATGAGGGACATACTAAAACCCCGGGGCCTAGATTAAAATAAAAAGAGGAACTTTCTCTTAAGCAAAGGCTATGTCTACTCTACAAGCTCTACACCAGCACAGTTATAGGCTAGGTCTACACTACAGCAGGGGGTCGACCTAAGATACGCAACTTCAGCTACGTGAATA
This sequence comes from Terrapene triunguis, assembly GCF_002925995.2. NCBI lineage: Eukaryota > Metazoa > Chordata > Testudines > Emydidae > Terrapene > Terrapene triunguis. Next base: position 15,851,450 of record NW_020699373.1, on the reverse strand, counting down.
GCGTAGCTGAAGTGGCGTATTTTAGGTCGACTTACCTGGCTGTGAGGACGGCGGCAAGTCGACCGCTGCCGCGCCGCTGTCGACTCCGCTACCGCCTCTTGCCGCGGTGGATTTCCGGAGTCGACGGTAGAGCCATCAGGGATCGATTTTATCGCGTCTTCACTAGACGCGGTAAGTCGATCCCCGATAGACCGATTGCTACCCGCCGGATCGGCGGGTAGTGAAGACGTGCCCATAATAGTGCTGCAGCTAAGCCACTGAAATATAGACACTTCCCACAGGGATGGAAGGGTTTTATCCATCAAAGCAGTTAATCCACCTCTCCGAGAGGCGGTAGCTAGGTTGACAGAAGGATTCTTCCATTGGCCAAGCTGTGTCTACACTGGGGGTTAGGTCAACCTAACTATAGATGGCTGGCACAAACAGGACAATACAAGAGTGCCTTCACTTAAAGCTAAACTTTACTTAGTCTCAAGCACTTACACGTGTCCGCAACAAGTTAGTAAAACACCCCCCAACCCTTGATAATTACCAAAGCTGAGTGTGGCTCTCGAGTGACACAGCAGCAGGCTTCCAGTGGCCAAATCTTCCGTCGGCCGGTGGAGACCGCAAGATGTATCCAGAGGGCAAGTCCAAAAAGAGTCCCACTACCTCAAACTTTTTCCGCTTATTTATACATTAGTAATAGACTGACATGTCCCTTAAAGAAAACTTGTTAAGTAAGCAGTTTCAGTGGTCAAGCAAGAGGTTCCTTCTGATTATTGATTAACCAGGTGTGAGTTTTTCCAGAGTTTGCAGCCTTGAGACCCCAATAGACATTCCTGGGGCACATCCTGCTCTTCTAAAATGCATGTATCAGCAACTTCAACACAGTTCTTATCAGGAAGGACGCGGGGTCAAGCTGCCCTTTCTGTGGCACCCCAAACCTCCTCCCCTCCTGCCTTGGTCAAGCTGCATTGCCACTTTACAACCTGCTGACTAGGTTGCTTTTAGCAATAAGCCATAGTGGTTTCAGGCACTTTACTGGTTTGCCAAAATCTCCCCATACAGTACCTAGGCCCATCTAATTTTTAAGTGTAGACCAGGCCTTAGTCTACACCAGAAAAATTTAGTACAGAAAACCATGCCACCAAAATCTTTAAAGTGTAGGCCAGGCCATGTGAAGATAAGGCCATTGTAGTCTTAACTCAAGTTATAAGGTAGAGTTAGGCTTTGTCTACATTGAAAAGTTACATCAGCATAGTTCCATCAGTCAAGGGTGTGAAAACCACACTCCCGACCAACATAGTTACACTGACAAAACCCCCCAGTGTAGACATGGCTATGTTGACGGACGAAGGTTTCCTTCTGTCAGGGTAAGCTGCATCTGCACTAGTGGGCTATGCCAACATAACTATGTCAGTGTAGTCTCCATAGCGGAGACATACTCTTAAGCACCAGGCTTCCCTATAGTCTTTAACTCAACCTGTTAACTCATGTTAAAACTGCAATAGCCTCGTCTTCACTAGGATTTTAACTCGAGTTAAGAACACGCCTTTTTTTTTTTTTTGCAGTGAAGATGTGCCCTAAAGGTCCTAGGATTCTCACCCTTCAACCTTCCCTAGAGAATCAAAAATACCAACAGAAAACATTCCAAATGTACCATCAAATCCTGCTGGGATTTCTGGGTTCTCATTTTGTCATGGCCCATGTATACCGCAGATTAACTCATGCAGCGGCGGCTCCAGGCACCAGTGCACCAAGCGCGTGCCTGGGGCAGCAAGCCGTGGGGTACGCCCTGCCGGTCCCTGTGAGGGCGGCAGTCAGGCAGCCTTCAGCGGCATGCCTGCGGGAGGTCCGCTGGTCCCGCGGATTCGGCGGCAATTCAGCGACTGGTACGCCGAAGCCGCAGGACTGGCGGACCTCCCGCAGGCAAGCCACTGAAGCCGCGGGACCTGGGACCTCCCACAGGCATGCTGCCGAAGCTGCCTGACTGCCGTTCTTGGGGTGGCAAAAAAGCTAGAGTTGCCCCTGGACTCATGCTAAGCATTACAGCTACCATGGCGCATTGCATCCATCAGCTAAAAGTTTGAACCAGTGCACATCAACCTCGTTGGCCTACCCATACCTCTCTTGCTGCACAATTGTGTTCATATCAGGGGAAAACCTGTACTGCCTACAATACTGGTACCTGGGGCAGAGGGTTGTGGGTGTTTCTCAAGATGTTTCCACTCCTGTGTTGCATGATATTCTGTGACAACTTCTTGCAAATCCTAGAAAGTAACATCCCCTCAGTGGGTATTGTGAGCATTTTCCAATGTGGAGACCTGTTTGGGGGTGCGTCCTCTGGCTTTGCTGATTTCCTGCTTGACCAGCTAGAAGAGGAACAGCAGAGCTCCTGGAAGAGTGGGTAAATGTAAAGTGGTATCTAAGCCATCGTTTGCTTCTGGTCCATGTGTCTCTGCACTGACAAATGGCACTACATCCAATCTCCCATGATCCAGAACTAGGAAGGAGCCGCAATGACTTGTTTGATCATACATCAGTGGGGCCTCGGTCTGTCCCGTTCTCTGCCAGTGGCACACAACAGTTATTCTCATGAGGAATGAAATGCCTTGGTTCAACAGAAGTTTACAGTGTTATTGTAGCCGTGTTGGTCCCGGGATATTAGAGAGACAAAGTGGGAGAGGTCATATCTTTTACTGGACCAACTTCTGTTGGTGAGACAAGCTTTGGAGCTTACACAGAGCTCTTCTTCAGGTCTTGGTTCAGCTGAAGTCATTGGACTCACCACAGGGGTATTGGGCTGGAATTTGGTAGTCTCTGATATGCAGGAGGTCAGACTAGATCATCTAATGGTCCCTTCTGCCCTTAAACTCTATGAACTATACACGGTGACACAAACGTGTCCTTTTGTACCATGGATAATGTGGCGGGGTACAGTCCCTCACAACTCAGCTTTCTCCTATACATTGTCACACCATTGTCCTTTATTTCCTTGAAATGTAGGTGATCCCCGTGACCTGATCAGAGAGCTCTCCTTGCTCCACACATTCCAGTGCACTGTGGGTTTCCTCCTGGAGAGAGCTGGGGGGAGAAAAGCTGTCTAAACTAGTCCCTGTTGTGATCTGCTCCCTACACCGCAGAACAATTCTTCCTGAGTATGGTTAATGACCACCAGCTGGGTTACAGCCCTAGGCCCCGATCAGGGCCAAAGCACTATGTCAGGGGTGGCCAACCTGCACCTAAGAAGGAGCCAGAATCTACCAATGAGGGGAGGGATAGCTCAGTGGTTTGAGCATTGGCCTACTAAACCCAGAGTTGTGAGTTCAATCCCTGAGGGGGCCACTTAGGGATCTGGGGCAAAAATCAGTACTTGGTCCTGCTAGTGAAGGCAGGGGGCTGGACTTGATGACCTTTCAAGGTCCCTTCCAGTTCTAGGAGGTAGGATATCTCCATTAATTTTATTTTTTATTTTTTTTTTAATGTACATTGCCAAAGAGCCACACTAATATGTCAGCAGCCTCCCGTTAGCTCCTCCGACTCCAACCTGCAGCGCCTTCTGCCCGTCGGCAGCCCCACCAATCAGTGCCTCCCGCTCTCTCCCCACACCTCCCGATCGCCGCAATCAGGTGTTATGCGATGCACAGGAGGCTCTGGTGGGGAGGGGGGGAGACCGAGGGCACGGCAGGCTCCGGGGAGGGGGCGGGAAGGGGTGGGGGGGGCAGGGCCTGTGGCAGAGCCAGGGGTTGAGCAGTGAGCACCCCCCAGCACATTGGAAAGTTAGCGCCTGTAGCTCCAGCCCCAGAGTCAGTGCCTATACAAGGAGCCGCATATTAACTTCTGAAGCCACAGGTTGGCCACCCCTGCACTATGGGATTGAGGAGCATTGCTGGAATTGTAGCATGCGTGGACATGAGCCCAGGCAGAAACCAGCCAAAGTGTGACCTGGTTACTGTTTGTTTGTAAACAATGCGATGCTGCCCTGCTCATTCGCTGCACACGCGCCATGCCCAAGACTCCAGGCAGCACAGGGAAAGGTTTGGGAAATGAAATCCACCTCCCCACTCCTGGCCAGGGTGCAGCCCCAGCCCCCCGTGGGTCAGTTATGTGGGGCACTAGAGCCACGTTAATATGGATCTGCTGCCTGGCCTGACCCCATTGTTACCTGCCTGTGCAGGGCTGGGGGTGAGATCCTTTCGCACAGCAGGACCCCGTCCAGCATTTGGGTCCCACCTTGCACTGGCCCTCTGCACCATGGCTGGATTTCACCCAGGAGCAGGTCACTTATCCGCTCTGGGCTTCAGTCCTCCAGCTTAGCAAGGAGGAGGAAAAAGCAGAAGCTCCCTGCCCAGCGACATGCTTCTTGTCCTCCTAGCTCAGCCGTCCTGCAGCGATGCTATGGAGCACGATTCTGGCTTGAGAAAGCAAGCCCGAGTCGCAGTGCTGGTTTAGCTGTTAGGTGAACGGTGCTCCCGTCCCTGTACTCTTACTGAAGAGAGCCTTCGCTGTGGTGGTGGACGAGCACGTGGGCCCACAGGGCCTCTGCCCAGGGGTCCCGGCCAATTTGTGGGGCCCCTGGAAAAATCTCATGATGCTACGGCAGGAGGATTTGGCCGCTGTGCCCTCTGTTCTGCTGGCTGGGCTTGGGGCAAGGCTTCTTGGATGAGCTGGTGGGGGGATCAGCCAGTGAGCGTGGCTGGAGGAGCAGCAGAAGCTGCCACCTCTTCCTCTCCTGCTTGTTTTCTTCATTGCTACCCACAGCGTCTCGCCACCGCTGGTGACAGGCTCCCCCGGCATCCTCCTGTGTCTGGCCAGGCGGCGAAGGATGAGGAGGAGAAATCACCTCCTGCTACGTCTCCTCCAGCCCCAACCTGCGCAGGAATGCCCACTCCCGGCTGGATCCTACCACCCGGAGCCTGAGCTGAGCTGCAAAGACACGGGCCACAACCTGCTGCACAACAGCGACTGGGAGAACATAGACGGTAAAGGGGTGGGGGGCGCGGGGCTGGGGAGCACCCCACAGCCAGGGCAGCTGGGGAAATCCCCGCTACCTCAACCCACAGGGGCAGCCCCCAGGGAAATGCAACCCCACACGGGGAGCCAAGGGAGGTGGGGGAACTCTCTGCTGTCCTGCTCAAGGAGGGAAATGTCTTTTGGTGATTGCAAAACACACGGTGAGACAGAATCTTTGCTTGGGTTTTTTATGCCTCCATCCACAGTTCTGAGGCCTTTGAATGCCCCTATCCCTGCATCTCACAATACACAGTACTATTTACCCCATCTTAATATGTCCTGATGTAGCCCTAGTTACCCGCCCCCTGCACCTCTGAGACCTTTGTGGATCCCACCTCCCCATGCATGCGGTTCACAGCCTTGGGATTTTAGTGCGGATTCTTGCCATGTCCATTGTGATAGGGCGTTATTTACCCGCCTGCTCAGGTGATATGAGGCCTTCAGTCACAGGCGCCGACTTTCCAAAGTGCCGGGGGGGCTCGACCCGTGGCTCTGCTCCAGGTCCCACCCCCACCCTGCCTCTTCCCACCCCTGCTCCACCCCCACCCCGCCTCTTCCCACCCAGTTCCGCCCCCTCCCCGAAGCGCGCTGTGTCCTCGCTCCTTCCCCCTCCCCCCACAGCCTCCTGCATGCTGCGAAACAGCTGATTGGGGCGGGCGGGTGGGAGGCGTGGGGAGGGAGGGGAGTTATGCAGACAAAACTACACAGGATCGTTTCAGGGGGCAAGGCAAAGATGCCACATTTATTATGATAACACAATTTGATTTATGACCAATAACTAATACCCACACACACACACACACACACCAGATGTTCTGCAGCTGCTGTATGGTTACCAGTCCTGAATGTAGCTTGAGTTCGTGGCTTGGCTTCGTAGCTTGTGGCGGCTAACTGGCCAGGAAAGCCGGGCACAAGGAAGGGCTGGGTCTGCCCTCCCATGTTGGCAGCAGAATGTTACCCTCCAAAGTCTTCCATCTCACCCATCTTTTTTATAGGCTTTTAGTCTGAATCCAAAGTCTATAGGTCTTGCTGTGTCACGCTGCCTCTTGATTCGGTGTGATTGATCACCCGTCAATTGCAGACGTGATTTTCAGCCTCGGATGTGACTTTGATCTTCCTTCTATTGTACCTTTGTTCTTTTCTTTTTAGGGTGGACTCTTCTTACTTTGTTAGGGCTGTTGTCTGCATCTTCAGTCGTTGGTGTTTGAACTCTATTTCATAAGGACAGGCCGGCGCTGGAGGTTGATTCCATCATTCATACGTACCTCATTCACACATCTAAACTCAACTAATAAGATTACAGCAGGGTTTTGCAAAAATGAAGGTTGGAGCCAGCTTTTACAAAATGGAGTAAGTGTTGTAAAATGAAGTTTGAATTACAATATGGAAAACAGTGAACAGAAGTAGACAAGTGTAGTGAATGGCAAACAGTGAACAGAAGTTACAATGCTGAATCAGGGCAAGTCTCAGTGATTTAAGCAGGAATTAGATTGACAGTGAAACTTACAGGGGCAACTGGCTGAACAGCTATGGCTCTTAACAAGCATCTTAATTGTCAATTAGTCAGTTATTGGGGAAACCGGTTTTATGAATGAATGTTGTTTTATTCATAAAACTTTACTTATGAACAATTTCATTTATCAGTTCTACAGGGGGAGGTGCTGATCGGTGAGGACCACCGGCAGGCAGGAGGCGCTGGGGGAAGGCTGCTGGTGGCAGGGGGAGGTGCTGATGGGGGGGCTGCTCAGCGCCCACCATTTTTTTCCCATGGATGCTCCAGCCCCGGAGCACCCACAGAGTCAGCTCCTATGCCTTCAGTAGCATAATTCTCCAACCTTAGCACTGGATGAAAGACCGTAGTGCTATTTACTCCAGACTATAGGTTTAAGATCTTTGTGTATTTCTCCCCCACAGATTACACGGGGCCGCAGCTTCCAGACCCCGCTCACTCAACTCGGAATTTCACAAATGAATTGTGGCCCACACACATTTACTTAACAAGAGGGTCCGTGGAATCGTCTGTGCTCATGGGCTAACAGGCGTCTAGTCCTATGTGAATGCCACCTGTCAGGGAGATAAAACATAAAAGACAAACCCAGATAATTATAGAAGAGGGAGAAATTTATCCTGTGAGGACCTTCAGTTCCAGTGACATTTTTCCCTCCATTATGCTGATGATGAGGCATTGGTAGAATGGAGTGATGAATATTCTCTCTCTGTGCAGTATTATTGGAAAAGCGATTTTCTCATTGACTTATTAATGACTGATCGTCCTGTTGTGTGCTCTGGCTAATCACAACCTGGCCTATTCTTAAAAGTGAGATTTAATGTATACGTCTGAGCTAGTTTCCGATGCTGCAATAGCACTGGTCTACAATTTTTGAGAAGTCTTCTGCTTCAGAGATAAAATATGCTATTTATTATGTATTTTGATGTGCTGAATTCAAATATGACAATTAAAACAACTGATTGGCTACTGTTTCTAAGATATTTAAGTTTTTACATTTTATGTTTATGTATATTGTGTAGATAGTAGAGTTTTAATCATAAATTGTAAACCTAGGTCTTTTCATGTGTTTATGGTTGCTTTACATGATAATATTTCACCTGTCCTGTTTATGTAACACTTTAAAAATCAGCAAAAGGGTTATATAAATAAAATTTATTTGAAACAAAAGGCAAAAAACTATTATGTACATAGTTTAGTCCTATTCAGTGTCTACTTGGCGCTTCTTGGCTTGTCTCTTGTATTCATTAAATGGAGCATCTCTTGTCACTGTCCAGCAATAGTCTGCAAGCATTGATGGGCTCCATTTGCCCTGATAGCGTTTCTCCATTGTTGCAATGTCCTGGTGAAATCGCTCGCCGTGCTCGTCGCACACTGCTCCGCAGTTCGGTGGAAAAAAATCTAGATGAGAGTGCAAAAAATGTATCTTTAGTGACATGTTGCAACCAAGGCTTTTGTATGCCTTGAGGAGGTTTTCCACCAACAACCTGTAGTTGTCTGCCTTGTTGTTTCCGAGAAAATTTATTGCCACTAACTGGAAGGCTTTCTGTGCCGTCTTTTCCTTGCCACGCAGTGCATGGTCAAATGCATCATCTCGAAGAAGTTCACGAATCTGAGGACCAACAAAGACACCTTCCTTTATCTTAGCTTCACTTAACCTTGGAAATTTTCCACGGAGGTACTTGAAAGCTGCTTGTGTTTTGTCAATGGCCTTGACAAAGTTCTTCATCAGACCCAGCTTGATGTGTAAGGGTGGTAACAAAATCTTCCTTGATTCAACAAGTGGTGGATGCTGAACACTTTTCCTCCCAGGCTCCAATGACTGTCGGAGTGGCCAATCTTTCTTGATGTAGTGGGAATCTCTTGCACGACTATCCCATTCGCAGAGAAAACAGCAGTACTTTGTGTATCCAGTCTGCAGACCAAGCAAGAGAGCAACAACCTTCAAATCGCCACAAAGCTGCCACTGATGTTGGTCATAGTTTATGCACCTCAAAAGTTGTTTCATGTTATCATAGGTTTCCTTCATATGGACTGCATGACCAACTGGAATTGATGGCAAAACATTGCCATTATGCAGTAAAACAGCTTTAAGACTCATCTTCGATGAATCAATGAACAGTCTCCACTCATCTGGATCGTGAACAAAGTTGAGGGCTGCCATCACACTATCGATGTTGTTGCCGGCTACAAGATCACCTTCCATGAAGAAGAATGGGACAAGATCCTTTTGACGGTCACGGAACATGGAAACCCTAACATCACCTGCCAGGAGATTCCACTGCTGTAATCTGGAGCCCAACAGTTCTGCCTTACTCTTGGGTAGTTCCAAATCCCTGACAAGGTCATTCAGTTCACCTTGTGTTATGAGGTGTGGTTCAGAGGAGGAGGATGGGAGAAAATGTGGGTCCTGTGACATTGATGGTTCAGGACCAGAAGTTTCATCCTCTTCTTCTTCCTCGTCTGACTCAAGTGAGAATGATTCTGGTGCATCAAGAACCGGCAGTCCTTCTCCGTGGGGTACTGGGCGTATAGCTGATGGAATGTTTGGATAATGCACAGTCCACTTTTTCTTCTTTGACACACCTTTCCCAACTGGAGGCACCATGCAGAAGTAACAATTGCTGGTATGATCTGTTGGCTCTCTCCAAATCATTGGCACTGCAAAAGGCATAGATTTCCTTTTCCTGTTCAACCACTGGCAAAGATTTGTTGCACAAGTGTTGCAGCATATGTGTGGGGCCCACCTCTTGTCCTGATCTCCAATTTTGCAGCCAAAATAAAGGTGATAGGCTTTCTTAACCATAGTGGTTATACTGTGCTTTTGTGATGCAAAAGTCACTTCACCACAAACATAGCAGAAGTTATCTGCACTGTTCACACAAGTACGAGGCATCTCTGCTCACTTTGGCTAAACAGAAATGTGTCCCTTTGCAAAATCAAACACTGACAAATAAGAGAGCACGACACTGTATGTTTTCTAGAGCTGATATAGGGCAATTTGTTCAGCAGAGTGATGTAAGCTTCGTTATGATTGCATCATCCATGACTTCTAGGAATAACATGATGCAATTCATATCAAGTATGACGCAATACCAGCTTCACATTGCATCATTCATTGTTTTGCCTAAAAAGCAAGTACTGTCCAAACCCAGTCATAGATTTATTCATTGACTGGATCTAAGATGTATTTTAGTCATTTCTGGTTTAAATTGAGATCCCTTCCTTTATAACTCACTTATCCTCCGCCATTCCCAAGTCAAGGGTCGTATATACTGACCCAATAGCATATCTTGAAAACTAGAGCCAATCAACAATTTTAAGCATCATTTTCGTTCTCAGTGACCCAGAATTAGTAAAGTTTGACTACATTTATTTCAGAAGCATTTTGGCTGTAGAGCAGTGTAGTTAGTCCTAAAACTTAATTGGTAAAATGTCATGGTTTGACATGAATTGTCTTGGGCAGAAAGCCAAAAGAGTCACTTGGGCACACATCAGATTCTTTCAACATTTTTTCACATGATCAATTGCAAATGTTGTTTTAAATCGGTTCTCACTGGCTGAAACGTAAAGTTCTTAATAATAAAGTGATTTTACCTCTGTTTAGGATTATTTCTTTTTAATTAAGTTACATTCTGGCTGTTGTCTTTCAGACCTCTTTGCTTCCATGGGAGAAAAACTGGACTGTAACAGGATCAACAGATGGAAAAAATGTGTAATGGTCACCTTTAAGAAAATTGGGGGAGGTGAAAGAACCACTTGTTGACCTGTGAACTACTGATTCTTGTAACACCAGTGTTGTCTGGATCAGGAGTTTGTGTGACAGTACGGATAATATCTAGCCAGATTCATTTTCTATGTGGAAACATTGAGCAGTTAATTTAGGCATAATGACCGCGGATATGATTTGCTTTATTATTAATGCCGTGTGTAAACACTGAATGGAGTCTTTGTGTTAATGCCTTTTGATATGGTCGTGTTTTTAATGGGGCATGGGGGGCCCAAATGGTTTTTGTGCCCAGGGCCCCAATAAATCTTAATCCGCCTCTGCTTCGCGGGCAGAGTGCAACTCGAGCGGGTGGGCAGCCGTGACGGTAGCTATGCTCATTGCAATCAATCCTGGGAACGGATTTGGCGGCGGTGGGGGCACTTCCAGTGCCTTCTGGAACCTTTATTACCTGAAGGAGACATTGGGGATCTGATTCTCCCAGTGTTCCTTACATGACATGGGACAGAAATGAATTTCTAAAGCTTAGGCAGCCTTCTTAGAGGCTGTGAAATGCCCAGACACACATCACCCAGGGCGGGAGTTTCATGTGGCGTCTGGTTTAGCTCCACGGAATGTCAGGACAGTCTCAGTCCATAGGGATAAGATAAGCTCGTTGGTAACCAACAGTCATGAGTTTTCTACATTTTTCAATATTCGTCCTTTGTTGTCTAGAGAGCAGAAAATATTCTTAACGAACCATCAGGCAAATAACAGTTAAGGCCCAGGCAGAAGGAGGCTGATATATTTTGGGGACAACCTGCTAAAAAACACCATGAAACAGTGGATTGAACAGGTCCCACTAGCCCCTTTTCCCAGCGAGCACAAACAAGCACTTTCTGAAAGGTAGCACAGCTAGTTGGTGCTCATCTGAGGTGACGGTCTGAATCGGTGTCATTTTTCCATCCTCCAAAAGGAATCATTCTGCAGGAATGTGTCAATTTCAACTAAATTTTGCTTAGAAAAAAAATTAACATTTTGAGAACAAGAGGTTTTGATTTTTCCTTTTGGAATGACTTTTCATTTCAAAATCTAGCTTATCTGATCATCTTTTAGATAAATTATAGAGTATAAAATGTTTCAAAAGTGGCAATTGAAACCTACTGATTTCATTTTCTGACTGACCCATAACAAATTGGGGGGGGGGTAGGGATTTTATTTCACAAGAAATGTTGAAATTATTTGGTTTTGTTCCGATTCGGAATGAAAACAAATTTGAAAATCGTGGAATGTCCCGCAAAATGGAAGTTCTTGTTCCCGCATAGCTCTACGCCACACAGACTCTCAGCCTAAGGGGACGTGCTCTGTGTGCGGCACGCCGGAGCAGAGCCGTACATGCATTGTGCTAAAAGAATATTCAGGGGGTTGGGCAGCAAGCCCAGAACTGGCTGTGTAGCAAGCAAAATGTGGGCAAGAACTGGTGACTTGCAACAGCTAATAAGTCAGCCAAATCCACAGTGATTTTCACCAGGCCAGCAAAAGGCACCTCGCTGACCCAGAAATACACCCTCGCGAAATTTCCAAGTCCTGCTGCAAACCACTGAGGCACTAGAGCAGGGGTGGGCAAACTTTTTGGCCTGAGGGCCGCATCGGGTTTCGTAAATTGTATGGAGGCCCGGCCCCCACCTCCTATCTGACCCCCCCCCAGACTCCTGCCCCATCCAACCCCCCCCATTCCCTGATGGCCCCCCTGGGACCCCTGCCCCATCCACACACCCCCGCTCCCTGTCCCCTGACTGCCCCCGGAGCCCCACCGCCCCATCCAACCCCTCCTGTCCTTCCTGACTGCCCCCTGGGGATCCCTGCACCCATTCAACCCCCTGTTCCTCCCCCGACCGCCCCAAATCCTATCCACACACACCCCGACCACACCCCCAAACTCCCCTGCCCTCTATCCAACCCCCACCCCGCTCCCTGCCCCTTTACCGCGCTGCCTGGAGCACCGGTGGCTGGTGGCACTACAGCTGTGCCACCCGGCTAGAGCCGGGCCACACCACCCCTGCCACCACGCAGCACAGATACTGGGTCAGGCCGGGCTCTGCAGCTGCACTGCCCCAGGAGCTCACAGCCCCGCCGCCCAGAGCATTGCGCCGGCGGCGGAGTGAGTGAGCGGAGGCTGCGGGAGAGGGAGGACAGCAGGGGAGAGGTTGGGGGCGAGCCTCCCGGGCCGGGAGCTCGGGGGCCGGGCAGGACGGTCCCGCGGGCCGGATGTGGCCCGCAGCCCGTAGTTTGCCCACCTCTGCACTAGAGCTATTCAAAAGTACAATCTGAAGAATGGGTGTAATGGCAAGCGGTAGGCAGCCTTAATATAGGGTTGCTACCATGCTGCCTACAATTAAGTGACTGGTCAGTACAGTTCATTGACTAACGTGAATGGATGTTGCAAAATATTTCAAATTATTTGATGAATATTTTGGAAATCATTTGCCCATGTTCGGTAGCCAACCTTGCATATAAAAAGATGACAAAAATAGGAAGAGGTTACACAAACATTGTACTAAGAAGAGTAAGTTTCCTCTTTCCCTCCCCTATTTTTCAAAAATGCCATCCCTGCATGATGGACCTATCCAAAGCCCATTGCAGTCACGGAAATTTGCTGTCAAATTGGGAGGGCGTATCGAGTGGGGCCCCGCAGGAGTCAGTCTTGGGTCCGGAACTATTCGGTATTTTCATTAATGACTTGGGTAATAGAGTGGAGAGTGTGCCTATAAAATGTGTGGATGACACCACGCTGGGAGGGGTTGCAAGCACTTTGGAAGACAGGATTAGAATTCAAAATGACCTTGACAAATGGGAGAATTGGTCAATAAGAAGTAATTCAGTACAGGCAAGTGCAAAGTACTATGCTTAGGAAGGAAAAATCAAATGCACAACAACAAAATGGGGAAGAACTGGCTAGGTGGTGGTACTGCTGAAAAGGATGAGGAGGTTATAGTGGATCACAAAACGAATATGAGTCAACAGTGTGATGCCGTGGCAAGAGAGGTTAATATCCTTCTGGGGTGTATTAACGCGAGTGTCGTATGTAAATCCCGGGAGGTAATTTTCCCACTCTATTCAGCACTGGTGAGGCCTCAGCTGGAGTATTATGTCCAGTTCTGGGCACCACACTTTAGGAAAGTTGTGGACAAATTGGAGAGAGTCCAAAGGGGGGTAACAGAAATGATAAAAGGTTTAGAAAACCTGATCTATGATGAAAGGTAAAAAAACTGGGCATGTTTAGCCTTGTAAAAAGAAGACTGAGGGAGGACCTGATACCAGTATTCAAATCTGTTAATGGCTGTTAGAAAGAGGACAGTGATCAATTGTTCTCCATTTCCATTGAAGGTAATGGGCTTAATCTGAGGCCAGGTTAGATATTAGGAGAAACTTACTAACTCTAAGGGGAGTTAAGTTTTGGAACAGGCTTCCAAGGGAGCTTGGGGAATCCCATCGTTGGGGCGTTTTGAGAACAGGCTGGACACAAACCCCTGTCAGGGATGGTCTAGAGTTTCCCGGATCCTGTCTCAGCGCATGGGGCTGGACGTAATGACCTCTCAAGATCCCTTCCAGCCCTACAATTCTGTGATTCTATGGAAGACTGTCAATAACTTCAGTGGGCTTTGGATCACGTTGTTGGGGACTCAGAAGCCTCTCCTGCCTTTAAAGTCGCTATTGGTCTGAAATATGAACAGTAGAAACGTTTCATCCCTATGCTCACCTGTGACGTAAGCCCTATTCAGCAGAGCTTCACCTCATAAGTGAGGATTATATTTACAGAGCAAATTGTGCAAGCAAATGCAGCAACAGATTTAGAGGGTGGGGGGCTCTTAGGATAAGAGAAATAAATAGAGACTTGGAAACAAAACCGTAAGTCCTTTATCTGTGATTGTGCAGTCTGGTGAATAGTTTTGAGCTAGTGGGGGTACAGAAAAAAGCCATGCAGGCCCGGCAGCTGTTAATAACACATTCAGGAGCCCTTCAGGGAATTCTTTGCTGGGATCTGATGTTTAGCTGCCAGAAATTTCTGAGCTAAACTTGACAAATTTACAGACACTACAAAAATGATGGACAGCACCAAAAGCCCTCCAGCACACGCCTCAGTGGGCCAAACACTCCTCCTTCCCTGAAAGAAGGGAATTCTTTGATGCAGATTGTCTCTCAGTGGGGATCTCTTTATATAGGCTGCCAAAGTCACATATTCAGAAGAGCAGTGAAAACTGGGTTGGTTGGTTGGTTTGTTCTGGTATTGTTTCCTGTTTTGCACATCACACCCCAACAAAGCTGAGCTTGGCAAAGACCTGAATAGAGAGGAGAACCCCACTCCGGCTGGAATTTTCTAAAGAGCCTCACCCCAGTTGCACTGAAAGTCAACAGGAGCCGGGCACATAATGCTCTTTTGAAAATCGCAGCTGGTAGGGAGTGAGCCCTGGCCCATTTTTGCTTTACAAATCAAATCCATTTTGTGGTTACCCAGTGAGAAAAGGGTCTGCAGCACGGTTTGGTTTTTTTAATAGTTATTTGTCTAATTCCTCCGGCTACAGCATTTCTTCCAGTTGTAAGGGGGAGGGGGGAAATCAGGGTGACATACAATTCAGTATTGCCAACCCCGAATGGTCAAAAATCATGAATCGAGCCTCAGAAATCATGAGATTGGCTTTGAGATCAGGAGATTTAAAATAATCATACTCAATGTGGGGTTCTTTTGAATTGGCCTTCTGATTTCTGAGAGGTTAGGTTACACTTAGGGGCACATTTTTGAGCAATCATGAGGGCTAGAAACTTACGTTAAAAAAATGAAGGCCATAATCATATGGCTCCAGGAGCTGGGGCTTTGCGTGAAACACCAAATATCACAAGCCTCGCATTAAAATTGCGAGTGTTGGTGAAACATGCTAAGATGACTGCAGGGGAGTGATGTTGAGTGACAGCAGCGGCGGGCTTGGCCCATTGCATGGGCTGTGTGACTATAGAAAACAAGCGTCAGCGTGTTAGTAACAGCAGGAAGAGTAAAGATCATAGAGAAGAGTAGCTTGTCCTCAGATCTGTAATACCTTGCTGGTTATCAATAGCGTTAAGATGAACTTCGAGGAGAAAATATGCTACTTTAAGCTTCCCATGAAGGGAAGTTCATGTTGTGGGTGTTCTTACCTTATTTCTTTTATTTATGTTCTGTTTTTCTTAGCACTCCCCTCAGAGACCATCTCTGTGTTGTAAATCCATCTCTACTGAAATGGCAAGAGGACAGTTTGATCAATACCTTCTACTTGTGTTGCATATATATCTGGTCTGCTGGTACATCACACCATATTTCTGTCGTTCGCCCACAGGAGGTGTTCTTAAATCAAGGTGAATACATAATTGTTTGGCTTTGGGGTCATTATATCCTTGTTTAGATTTAAGATAAACAAATCTAGAATCACTTTGTATTAGTAATGGAATAGTGCTTCGGCGTAAGGTCAAAAGCCACAGAGTTGAGCATGGCAGGATTGTCCAGTGGACAGGAGAGCTCTGTTCTGTTCCTAGCTCTGCTACTGACCTGCTGTGTGACCTTGACCAAGTCACTTCATCTCCCTGGGCCTCTGGTTCCCCGCCTATCCTTTGTCTGTTTAGAGGGAGAGCTCTTTTGGGACTGCCTCTCACTATGTGTCTGGACAGCTCCTAGCACAATGGGGCCCTGATCTCAGCTGGGGCCTCTGTGTGTTACCATAATAAATATAAGGACTTTAATGGTACCAAGCTAATAACAATAATATAGGGTTACCATATTTTGAGTGTCCAAAAAGAGGACACTCCACGGGGCCCCGCCCCACCCCCAGCCCCGCCCATGCCCACGCCCCAACTCCACCCCTTCCCCAAAGTCCCCGCCCCAACTCCGCCCCCTCCCCTGCTTCCCGCGAACATTTGATTCG
>NW_020699373.1:15826976-15834891 GCF_002925995.2 Terrapene triunguis | reverse complement strand
CTCTCGTTGTTCACCCAGCCTTGGGAAGAGTAAACCATTCTAGCCTGGATGGAGCCAGACAGGCAGTTTCTTCCCCATTGACGGCCCTGCCATTGTTATCCAATCTCTTTCGAAGCCATTTGCCCCAAGTATCTTATCTTTGCCATTGTGGCCTTTCAGGTGGGTTCCCCCCCCCCCCCCGTTTCAGCTTCCTTTGAGTTAACTCTCTGCATCCAGGCGGGATAATGTCACCCAGATAAACTGAGGGGCCTCTGATATCTACAAAAAATAACACAATTCTTTCCCAGTTCTCCACACAGCCACTTTCTCCCCTAGCCCGAGTCAGTCTCCACCTTCCAGCAGCAAGGCACCAGGCCATGTGAGTGTCGAGCTGACCAACGGAGACTTCACAGCAGTTCAGACTCTCCTTTCTGCCACAGGTCCTGCCTGGACTCAGCCCAGCCTGACAGGAGGGCCAGGTGGGCCACGCCAGGTTGACTTGCCATTGTGGGGGCTACAGAGAGGTCCTTGCAGAAATGAACACCGGGCCTCCCCTCCTGCACCCTGAACCTCTCATTTCTGGCCCCACCCCGGAGCCCACACCCCAGTTAGAGCCCACACCCCCTCCTGCACCCCAACCTCCTGCCCCAGCCCAGTGAAAGTGAGCGAGGGTGGGGAAAAGCAAGCCACTGAGGGAGAGGGAATGTAGTGAATGGGGGGCAGGGCCTCAGGGAAGGGGCAGGGTTAGGGTGTTTGGTTTTGTGTGATTAGAAAGTTGGCAACCCTAGGAGAATGGGGATATGAAGAAACCAAGCTACAATTCCCATGAGGGATCACCGCATAATACCTGAAATGAAATAATTCTGGTTTGAGGCATTTGATTTTCCATCAAAATTTTCTGCAAAAAGCAGACACCTTTTTGCAAAAAAAACCTTTGTTTTGTCAAGAGCCTAATTTTTTTGTCCCAAATCAGTGGCAACGGAAAATCTTCGCCCAGCCCAAGTAACATACAGCCCCTGCACCAGCAATTTGTAGACAGGTCTGAATTTGTCTCATATACAAATCATTTGTGAGCAGAGTCTGAGTGATTAATATTGCACAGGAAAATTTTAAAATAGCTATGAAATGAGCTGGGTGTTATTCATCATTCTTAAACACAAATCATTTTGTCTTGAGGAGCTGGAACTGATTATTTCTTTTTAAAAAGAAAGGCCTGTGACCATTTAGTAAACCGACCCTGGGACGCCGGATACATACTCAGCATTGCTTTCCCCGTCACTGATGGCAGATCAGGTTAGATAGATACACACATCAGCCCAAAAGCAGCTAGGGAATTTGGGTGCCCGAGCTGAGCCCCTTTGCAGGGCCTGATTGGCAAAAGGTGGGTGCTTAGCATTTCGGAAAGTCAGACTCTTTTAAAGCACCCCAAGGTAGGGATGCAACAGGCTGAGTCGCCATTGAAATGTAGGTCACGGGGTGTATCTAGCACACCCTTTTTTAAGATACTGCTGAATATTTCTCAGTGATCTCATGAACAAACTGTCCCCACCTCTCTTCAAAAGAACGGGTGCTATCACAGCGACCTAACGAGAAGAACTTGCTGCTGAGCCTCCTGCTTCATGAGCCACTTTTCTTCACATCAGAGACCAGAGCAGAGAGGTGGAACTTTCCCATCGCCTGCCTGCCCCCTGCAGCATCTCCAGTCACTCACACCAACTCAAACGGTGCCGTGGCCAGGAGAACGCTCTGTAAGTGGCAACTGCTAGCTGCCACGTCACACCCGCACCTGGGGGCAGACTGAGGCGATAGCTACACTAAAAGATAGGGGGACGATTTTCATTGAGCTAGTTTGAGTATACCTAGCGGTGGTTGTACAGCAGCAGGCAGAGGCATGGCTGAGTTTTGCCAGGTGCAAACCCAGCTGAAATCAATGGGTACGTATTCAGCCATACCTCCGCTGCCACTCCCTCTGCTATCACGGCTACATGGCTATTTATACCCACGCTAGCTCCCTGTTGTTATACGCGTGGGTTCATTTAGCTGTGCCTGCTAGCCCTGTGTGAAAAGAGCTAAAATGCATTAGGAAGCAATGCTACGCTCAGACTAGCACAAGGCTAGCCTTGAGTTTCTTCGGCCATGTCTACACTACAAACTTTGGCCAACACAAGTCACGTCGGCATAAAGCAACCGCAGCTGGTATATTGCGCATGTGCATGCATGCTTGGCCCCTTGCGTTGGCGCTACACGTACTCACCATGTTCGTACTAATGCACGCTGCAGTACACACATGGGTAGGTATCCCAGTGTGCCACTCACCACCATCCGGTCCACTGCAAAGTGGGGCAGAAATAAGTCACGCAGGCGTGACTGGGAGCGAGGGGTTAAGTTGCCAGCAGGCAACTTTCTCCATCCCATAATGTCATCGATAGCCCATAATTTTTGTGCCTTTTTTTAAAATGCCACAAACTCACGTAGCCCTCCTCGCTATCCACCAGCTCTGACAGAAGCATGGAACCCCAACAGGTCTGCACTGTTGTCATGAGTGTTGCACGTACAGGACGCATGATCCTCCAGCATTCGCGGAGCCGCATGAAGAACCACATCAGCAGGGAACATGTGGGTTTCATGGAGGACAGATTGCTGAGGGACATCGCGAAAGCCAGTTCACGGTCATTGGTGGCATTCACGGAGCAGCTGCAGACGGTGGAACCTCGCTCTTAGGCCTGAGAAACGAGCACTGAGTGGTGGGATCACATCGTCAGGCAGGTTTGGGATGATGAGCAGTGGCTGCAGAGCTTTCAGATGGGAAAGGCCGCGTTTCGGGATCTGTGAGCAAAGCTTGCCCCAGTCCCCCAGTGCAGGGACACCAGAATGAGAGCTGCACTGAGAGTGGAGAAGTGAGTGGCGATCGCACTGGGGAAACGTGCAAGGCCACATTGCTAGCGGTCAGTCAGGAATCAGTCTGGAATAGGGAACTGCACAGTTGGGGCCATTGTCATGTAAGTGTGCAGGGCCATTAATTGTCTCCTGTTATGCAGGACTGTGACTCTTGGTAAAGTGCAGGCTATCTTGGATGGATTTGCAGCAATGGGATTCCCAAACTGCAGAGCTGTGACTAGACATTTTAGCGAGCAAGCATATTTGCACCCCCTAGAGGCAACCCGGGGTGAGGGGCAGGCGGGGTCGCATCCCCCCCCAGTTTTCTGCCTTCCATTTAGCGCACCCCACAGTTTGAAAACTGTTGCCTCCTCCCAAGAACCAGCAGATCAGAAGCTGGTGGGAGCCGCCCGGCCCACTCAGGCCCCTGGCTTTCTGCACTGGGAGTCGGGGTGCTGGCTGGCTGCCTGGCAGCCCTCCTTGCCCTGCTCCCCAAGCCGGGACGCCTCTGCACGGCTGGACACTCGCCAGGCAGGGTGGATGGCAGTTCAAAAATACACAGAGTTTTAAAAGGTGCAGGGGAGGGCTTCTGGTCTCCATGACCCCAGGGCAGTGGAGTGCACAACTGTAACCAGAGCGGTCTGTGTCAGGCATTGTGGGACAGCTGCTGGAGGACTGTTAGGATTGGCATAGTTAGTGCAGTGTCTACACTCGCAGTGCATCGACCTCAGTACATCAACCATGGCTCAGCGCCTCTCCAGGAGGTGGCGGTACTGAGTCTCTGTAACAGGTTGCTTACATCAGCGGGACACAAATTTACACGAAGACACTTGCACAACTAGGTCAACTCAAAGCAGCTTGTGATGACCTAACTTTGTAGTGTAGACCAGGCCTTGGTGTTTGCACATTGGCTCCCCAGGGAGAACCCACTAGTCTGCTGATCAGGTTGTTCCTTGTCTTTATTTTCAGCAAGGTCCTGGCAAGGTGTTCCTTGGAAGTCAAGGTACAGTCCAGGGTAACACATACACAGGCTTTGGGGCATGGTCCAGTCAGGCGCCATTCACAAAGCTGATGACTTCTTTGTTGGGCTGTAGATCGAATAGATGGAAGCAGCTGGTAGCTGTCTTTTTTTTTTTGGTACTCCATCTTTTTCAATAGTGGGCCACATTCACCTGTGAGTAGACTATCAATCTGTCTTTCCACCCATCCCTACACCTCCTCTATCCCCATACACACTCCTCTGTTCATCCATCCAGTGAAACTACTTGTAGATCAAGGTACTACTCAGGGGACAGGAACCTGGCCGTGAACACTTAGGAGAGACTCCTTTATCCATCACTGAAGCTCCCAGAACTTCAGCTCATTCCCCCACCAGCCCCCCAGTTCGGAAACACAGAGCAATGAAACAAATGTGATGCTACGTGGTATGCATGTGGATGGATCTGTTTGCTAGATGGGTCAGCTCCACAAGGAATAAGCCCCGTCCTTCCCCGCAGCTGGGCTAATGAAGGTGTCTCCCACCCATCCGGCACCCACACAAAGTCTTTCCATTGGCTTGAAATGGGCGTGGGATCAGGTCTCAGGACCCCGTCCTGAAGGGGCTGAGCCCAGGGCAGAGAGCCTGGAGGCAATAGAAGAGTGTCAATCCAGGAATTCTGCAGTTCAAGGTGGCGTAAAATTACAGGCATCTAAACTTATCCTCGGTGCCAAATTGCAGCAGAAGTCCTTGCAGCTTGCCTCCCTGCGCCGGAATTCCAGGGGCCGGATTGTTATTCATTGTTCTGTGCTAGACTCCCCAGAGCCCAGCCGGCTGCTGCAGGTTTGCCCAGGGGGATGAGTGCTTTGATGGGCCAGTTTGGTTTTCGCTCACTGTGGCTCCTTCCCTTGTTTGCTTTAGCTCTCCCTGTTATGTAACGTTTCTATTTAAGTACCAGTTTCAAGGTCGCTTTAAAGTCAAGCTGGGAAGGAGATCATGTGACGGCATCTTCCCTGCTTCCCCTTCTGCCTTGCAGGCTGCGTCTGCAGGAAACGCAGAACCCAGGCTCGCTTAGCCCCGGGTTCGTTGTGATTTAAATGATGATGTGATGCCATAAGGACTAGCTCCCAGGAGAACCCTGGGATAAAGCAGCTACATAGACAGAGAGAAATTAAGCAATCCAAGATGTAGTGAGTCTGCAAGGTAGAACTGAAAGGGTCAGAATTGAATTTTTGTAACCCCATGGCCGATTCCCAGGAGGGATTCTGCCTGCTGAAATAATGCCACACACTTTCCCAGCAGCTGAGAAAGACAGTGAACACCCACCAGAGGCTGCTGCTTTATTGGAGGAAAACAAACTGTTTCTCAAACTGCAGGGCTAAGCAGTCTCTTGTGCAGTATCTACCAGAAAGGCATGGAGAGCTCCTCTCCCCAGCATGGGCTCCGAGCCCGTCAGCGTGTCTTGCAGAACAGCAAGCGAATGTATAGAGCCTCCTTTAGTCGCAACCTTGTGTGCAAAGAAATCACTGCAGCTGCAATTTCCACGCTGAACCAGCACATCCCTCACCGGAGCTCATCTAGCTATAGGAGCCTGTGCTGTCAGTTGACCTTTCCAGGCTGGTCCTCTCCCCACCTTGAGAGCCTGACCCAAGGCCCACTGCGCTCAGCGGGAGTCTTTCCATTGGCTTCAAGGTGTTTGGGATCAGGCCCTTAAGTAGTAACAGTCTGAACTACCCCAAATTCCTCTCTGCGGGAGCTTCTCGCCAGGAAAGCTGCTCCCAGCTGCGAGTGAAAGGGCAGAAATATCCGCCTCTGCAGGAGCTGAGTCTGTCTGCACCCAGCCTGGCTTCCCTGGAGGAATGGCACGGCAGAGCCCGATCCTGCTCCCAAGGAAGCCAGTGGGAGTTTTGCCGCTAGCTTCAGTGGGAGGAGGCTCAGGCCCTGTGTGAATTGCTCCAGTGTTCCCAAGCAGGGGGGGGAGTTTCTTTGCTGCGTGACCGAACGACACAAATCGCAAAGAGCTGGACCCCAAATATACTCCGCCCTCCCTGGCTCCCAGACAGAGAGCAAGAGAGGCCATGGCCCTTTAAATTAACAAACAAGCAAACAGAGGACAGGCTGCAGTGCCCAGTACGGCTGTCTGGCAACACTCCAGGAGCTCTGGGAGTTTTGCCTGAGTAAGGACTGCATGATCAGGCCCAGAGTTTCTAAAGCACTTTGGCCTAGATATCAAAGGTATTTAGGCACCTAACTCCCGATGTAGGCTTTTGAGATGGGTTGCCATGAAGGCACTATATCAGCATGCCAGACAGGGTCGTGATGAATTATGTATGAAGTTTACAATCACAACAACAACGATTCTCCCCAGGAAGGCTGCCCTGAATACATTCGCTAACGCTGCAAACCTAAAAGCCATATGAGCAGCTCTAGGCAGCCTGGAGGACTTGCTACCAGCTGCCCCGATAATTTAGAAGCAAAACAGTGGGGGAATAAATTATCAAATAGAGAGGGAGAGAAAATATGTCTCTGTCCCAGTTCCTAGTGATGATGGAAGGGTAAATAAAGAATGTCTTGAAAGAGTAACGGTACAGAAGTTACAGCTAACGACTGTGCGGTAGAGGCACTGCTCCACCAAAACAGGGTGTTAATAATTGTTATGGTAATGCCAAGCAGGCTTGGTGCCCCATGTGCCAGGCACTGTACCTATATACGGTCTGTCTGCACTGCACTCAGAGGTGTGATTGCAGATCAGGTCGACATACCCCTGCTAGCTTTAATCCAGCCAGCACGGCTAAAAACAGCAGTGAACCCTCAGTAGCTTGGGCTTCTGTGCGTCTAGCAATGTGAGGACATACCCGGGGAGACCAGGAAGGCATGCGCTTAAGCCCAGGCCACTGCGGCTTCACTGCTGGTTTTAGCCGTGCTGGCTGGATTAAAACTAGATCCATAGGTTCCGAGGCCAGACGGGACCACTGGGATCATCTAGTCTGACCTCCTGCGTAACACAAGCCAGAGACCTGCCCCCAAATAATGCCTAAAGCAGATCTCTTAGAAACACATCCAGTCTTGACCTAAAAATTGTCAGTGATGAAGAATCCACCACCACCCTTGGTAAATTGTTCCAGTGGTTAATTAGGGTTACCATCCGTCCGTATTTCCCCGGACATGTCCGGCTTTTGCGTCTCTAAATAGCCGTCCGGGAGGAATTGGTAACAAGGTTAAAAGGTCCGGGATTTTTCCCCTCCCCTCTCTCCCTCCCTCCCTTCCATGCAGAGTGCGGCTGCTGATTGGGCGGCTGGGCCAACTGACCCACTCCCATTGGCCTCCAGCAGCCAGAGCCCTCCCCTGCTCCCTGCTGCCTGTAGCCGTGTTTTGCCTACACGTGGACATGAGCATGGTAAGGGGAGTCCCAGGGGGCAGTCAGGGAGCGGGGGAGTGTTGGATGGGTCCCCGGCCCCTCCACCTGCCACCCCCCCCACGCCCCCCCCCCCCCCGTGAGTCCCCCTCCCCCGCCTGCCTCTCCCATGCCTGCTTGTACTGCCAGAGCCGGCAGCAACTGCTGTCTGCTGCCCCCGGGTCCTAGTGCCCCCCATCCACAAATGGCAAGACAGGCTGCCCTTACCCTGCCCTTCCACCCTAGCCCTGAGCCTCTCCAACGCCCCAAACCCCTCATCCCCAGCCCCAACCCTCATCCCCCCGCACCCTAATCCTCTGCTCCATCCATGAGCCCCCTCCTGTATCATGAACCCCTCAGCCCCAACCCTCATCCTCCCGCACCCTAATCCTCTGCCCCAGCCCTAAAAAAAAAAAAGCATCATGAACCCCTCATCCTCAGCCCCAACCCTCATCCCCCTGCACCCTAATCCTCTGCTCCATCCCAGAGCCCCCTCCTGCATCATGAACCCCTCATCCTCAGACCCAACCCTCATCCCCCCACCCCCTATTCCTCTGCCCCAGCCCTGAGCCCCCTCCTGCATCATGAACCCCTCATCCTCAGCCCCACAGCCCTCACCCTTGCACCCCTCCTATCCCCAAACTCCCAAACCCCCTCCCCCTTCCCACACCCCCCCTCCTGCCCTCAAA